>NC_057810.1:543125625-543137463 GCF_018294505.1 Triticum aestivum | reverse complement strand
ACCCACGGCCCTACGGACGCGCCACAACGCCGCCGGCATCGCCGTTTCCATCGCCGGCCGCCGAGGATCTTCACCGTCAATTCGCCACCATCGTCGCTTCCCCGAGCTCGCTGACCCTCCCTGCACGATCCCCGTGAGTCCCTGCTTCGTTTCCCCCTAACCCCAAGCCCGATTACGAGCTCTAGCCGCCCCCTCTACCGGAGCCGAGACGCTCCGCCGCACGGACTCGTCGCCGGCGAAGCCCCGGTGACCAAATGGCCCCGCGCGTGCGTCCGTTGCACTCGCAACGACCCGTGGAGCAACGCTAGCGTGGCAGCTAGCTTGTTTGCAAGCTGCAGCGCTAACCCCGCACCCACCCGAGCTCCGGCCGCCGCCTCGGGCTCCATTCCGGCGAACCCCGGCCACCCCCGCACCTCCCGTTGGCCCCCCTAGATGCGCACGGGCACGGGCTACCTTCTGGTGCCCTTCGCACGTCCAGCCGCCGCCCGTAGCGCAACCCCGGTGAACTTCCGCCGCATTTCGGGTCGCCGCCGGCCGAACTCCGGTGGCCAGTGACGTAGCGCTGTCATTAGCCACTAATGACGCGCTAACCAACCCCCTAGGCCACTGACAGCGGGCCCCACCCCTGGTCAAACCCCAGTCAGCGCTGGGTTTGACCGGGATTAGCTCCTGTGTCACTGACGTGTGGCCCCCACACGTCAGGTTTGACCGAGCCAGCCCAGTTGACCCTGCTGACGTCACTGTGACGTGGGGCTGACGCAATAAGTATTTTCTGGATTTAATATTATTCAGGAAATTTCAGAAAATAGCTAAAACTTCAATAAATCATAGAAAATTAACCGTAACTCCAAATTAAATAATTTATATATGAAAAATTATCAGAAAAATTCAAGGAATCCATCTGTACCATTTTCATGCATGTTAGAACAACTTATAGCTGCTGTTTAGCACAAATCATATAAAGGGCATTTAAATATCCACATATGGAGTTTGAATTTGAATCTTGGATTCAAACCAACTCCATTTAATCTGGTCTTAGTTGCATTAGCCCAACACACATTCATTTTGCCATGTCATGATCATGCATCATATTGTGCATTGCATTGATTGTGTTCCCTTCTGTGTTGCCGGTATTTGTCCCCTCTCGATAGACGTGATACCGATGATGTGATCGTTGACACTGATGAAGACTCAATGTTATCTTCAGAAGTGCTAGGCAAGCAAAACCCCCTTGTTCATTCCGATACAATCCTACTCTCTCGCTCCTGCTCTCTTTTAATGCATTAGGACAACACCGATTCATCTGTTACTTGCTGCGGTAGCTGAACCCCTTTATCCTTTGCATGACCTGTCATTCCACAGTAAATAGATGAAACCCACTAGTATGAGTAGGAGTTGTTTGAGCCCTGTTGTGCCTACTCATTCATGTTTGTTTGTCATGCCTGCTACTGCTTAGAGTTGAGTCAGGTCTGATTCATCGGGGATGAATCAGAGGTGTGTGAACATGTCCTACTGTGTGTGAGCTAAGTGTGTGAACACGATTTGGTAAAGGTAGCGGTGAGAGGCCATGTAGGAGTACATGGTGGGTTGTCTCATTGCAGCCGTCCTCAGGAACTGAGTTCTGTGTTTGTGATCCATGATTCAGCTACTACCATACATTGGGCCCTGAAATATGACCCCGCTCGACTTCTTAATCACCCTAGTCCTCTGTCCAGGAGTTGCAAGTAGTTTCTGGTGTTTGTAGTATGCTGGAGGCCGTGGACAGCGCTGACCGTAGGGGTGGGCTGTGATGCGGTAGGCACGTGGCCGGGTATACCGGGCGCCCGTTTGGTGTCACGGAACCCTGTTCACATCGTTTGGGGCTGTGAGCGAAACTCCGGCCGGATCTCCTCATGGATGGAACCCGAATATGCGATAAACCTGGACTAGAGACTTGAGTGTTTAGGTAGGTCGTGGTCTACACCCACGTCGGCTTTCGCTTGAAGTCTGCCGAGCACATGTCGTGTGCAGACGCTAAGTGGTGGAAACATGTATGAAGAAGTACACCCCTGCAGGGTTAACATCATCTATTCGAATAGCCGTGTCCGCGGAAAAGGACTTCTGGGTTGCTTATATCAGTTCATAGACAAGTGAAAGTGGATACTCTAAAATACGCAAGATAAGCGTGAGTGCTATGGATGGCGTTCTCGTAGGGAGACGGGAGCGGATCCATAGTGGTGTATTAATATGGTGAATATGTGGACTCGTGTGCGCCACCTCAAAAGAGTTACTTGCAGTCGTAGTTCAGGATAGCCACCGAGTCAAAGCTGGCTTGCTGCAGTCAAACTCCACCATCCCCTTTGTTGATAATGATGCATGTGTAGATAGATCTGATGTAAGTCTTGCTGGGTACATTTGTACTCACGTTTGCCTATTTTATGTTTGCAGAGAGACTTCAGTCTCACTAGTAGTTCCACGTGGACTTCGACGTTTAGCTTGTTACCTCAGCTACGATCTTGTGCCTCGGCAGGATTGGTAGATAGTCAGGCTTCTCAGCCTTTTTCATTTATAGATGTCTGTACTCAGACATGATAGCTTCCGCTTGTGCTTTGTTTTGTATGCTCTGAATGTTGGGTCATGAGACCCATGTTTGTAATATCTCGCTCCTCGGAGCCTATTGAATAAACTACTTGAGTCGTAGAGTCATTTTGTGATGCCATGTTGTATTGCGCATATCGAGCATATTGTGTGTATGTTATTGAAATGCTTGGTATGTGTGGGATCTGACTATCTAGTTGTTTATCTTTAGTAGCCTCTCTTATCGGGAAATGTCTCCTAGTGTTTCCACCGAGCCATGGTAGCTTGCTACTGCTCCGGAACACTTAGGCTGGCCGGCATGTGTCCTTCTTCGTTCCTGTGTCTGTCCCTTCGGGGAAATGTCACGCGATGAATACCGGAGTCCTGTTAGCCCGCTACAGCCCGGTTCACCGGAGTCCTGCTAGCCCAGTGCTACAGCCTGGATTCACTCGCTGATGACCGACACGTTCGATGCTGGGTCATGGATGCCTGTCCCTGTAAGTCTGTGCCACTTTGGGTTTACGACTAGCCATGTCAGCCCCGGGCTCCTTATCATATGGATGCTAGCGACACTGTCATATACTTGTGCCAAAAGGCGCAAACGGTCCCAGGCAAAGGTAAGGCGACACCCGTGGGAATACCGTGCATGAGGCCGCAAAGTGATATGAGGTGTTACATGCTAGATCGATGTGGCATTGAGTCGGGGTCCTGACAGCGTTGGTATCAGAGCTTGACTGCCTGTAGGATTACCAAGCCAAAACTGGTCGAAGTTGAGTCTAGAAATTCTTAGTTATATGTAGGGGAATTGATTGTGGGATGGAACGTAAGGCTCCTTTTACTCCTTATACCTCATGCCCTTCTGATCTGAGTCATCTTATCTTTCCTACGGGGTTAAGGAACTAGGTCTTCTCATCTATCTATCAGGATCACGTGTTACTAATCCGTAGACTTATAAGATTGTTGGATTTAAGTCTCAGTTCAGTTCCTACTACTTCCGTATGTTAACTGTTGATCTCGAAACCTTGATATTGTGCTTCTAAGTGGTTATGCCACCAATTTTGTGAATGTCTCAAATCTTTTCTAAGCTTTTACAGCCGTTATGCTGTCCGAGTCATTCCAGGTTTCTAAATAATCTGATGCATTTGCAAAATGCCTCCCTCTGGTTTCGATGTTCCTTCAGGCCAGCTCAATCACACTAATTGTTGAGTTGAGGAATTCTATTGCCTTGACATGTATGTTGGAGTTACTATTATGACCCTAGGTGTTTAGGAAGTCACCTAGCAATTTAGCAACGCTTTTGTATCCCTAGTGTGACGATTCTATCCATTATTCTCGAAAGCATCCCGTGATGCTACTTAGTAGTAGGCATTCTGTTCCTGGGTTCTTGAACCCGAGATTCACCCTACTTGCTTCATGTGGGTAGTTTTGCTCGTTCCTTTAGGTTATTAGTAACCTTTGGATTAGTCCTTGATGTTCGTGGTATTCCTTTCTTCCAAATACTATGAACCGCTTATGGCAGATGTTCCTCGCTGATCGAAAGATCACAATCAGAGTGCTCTCGATGGGTTCTCGATTCTACATTGTGACTCTGCCAGTTCTACCTTTCTGCATGGGTTATCCGGAAGAAATATGTTGAACTTGGCTCGACATACTAATCTATGCATCCACAACTCAGAAAATCATATGTTCTTTTGAGTTGTCCCATCTTAGTTGTTTCCGACCCTCGCCTATCAATTGATAGTCAAGAGTATGCGTGCATTCGTTCGTCGATGCCTATTACCCTTGTGGTCCGTCAAGCCATTCTGTCCAGAATGAATAGGAGAAACAAACTCCAGAATCTCATCCATATCTAGGATTGGGTCAAAGTAGTTGTATTCCACAGATCAAATTGCTACTCCAGCTTTTGTTCTACTCTACCTTGGAGTATTACATATTTTATTTCGAGATTGTTATAGGAATTGCACACCATCCTATGAACTCTTGGTACAGTGATACCTCTTGCCATCATTGTTCATTCCTCGGTTCCTGTGTTATTGTAACCGGGATGCCGACAAATGAATCATGGCGTGTGAAATCAATATTGCTAGCAACTCTGTTGCTTGGTAGTAAATGGACGATAATTTCATCCTTAGCATGTTGGTTATTGAATCATCATCCTAAGGTTGATCTTGCTACCTAGTCCCTATTTCTGATGCACTCCTCGATCGATGAGTTAGGATCTTGTCAAGTCCTCACTCATTTGATCATATCGTCTTGCCCTCAAAAGCAAGATTGTTCTCGAGCTTAGTAACATACCGGTGGTTCGTGATTTTCCGAAGATCTTCTCGGAAGTGTTACCAGGTTGTCACCTGACCGCTGTGTTGAGCTCGTGATCAAGTGGGTTTCTTGTGAACCACCCTTCTCCAAGAATCTGTGTTGGATATCCCTGAGCTAGTTGGTTAAGCTAGACAACAACTTGGAGAGTTGGAGGATAAAAGCTTGCCTGACTTAGTTCGTTCCAAAGGGATAATCTTGTGTAGTGTGTGTTGAAAAAAGATGATATCTTCGTCGATTGGTCCCTGTGATCAGTTGCTGTACCTATTGTCTTATCAATCCTTTGATTTGAGTATGGGCTATCGTCAAATCAAATCAGTACCAATGATGCTCGTAATGTTGTCTTATTCGTGGTTGATCCCTCGAGCATACACCATTACATCTTTGGTCTGACCAATGCTATCACCGTGTTCACATGATGGTGGAAGTCCAGTGATATGGAAATTCCGATGAGTTGCTGTTGAGCCCATCAGTAGCATTTTGTCTCCCCCCATGAATCATGTTGAACATCAACCTAGTGTTGGAAACTTGTGTAAGCATTTCTTCGTGTTTCGTTCATGAAGCATATGTTTGAATGAAAGTAGTGACTTTCCCTAATTCATGTGCATATGATGCAAGTTGCCGCCATGAATTTGAGGAAGATTGTTTTGTTTCCTTGGAATCATCCCAAGTCAGTCATGCATATGTGCGAAGTATTCTATGGTTTGGAGACTTGCAACCTTCATTCCATATGTGTTCCGAGCACACCAAGCCACTGATTGATTTGTTCAAGGAGAAGAAGTTCCTTCTTAAGAGCATGCCTTATGCAAGGACTTCAATATCCTCGATTATGGTTCCCCACCTGAACTCGGTAGTGTTTTGTTGTAAGACTACCATGTGATAATGTTTTGTCTAGGACAACGTGTTCACATGTTTGTAGCAGAACCAGCTCATGTTTTGGAGCTTGCTATCGTAGTTCATCTCCCGAGAATCCCGCAACGTCATCTCGTCGATTTGCGTTGCAAACTTTCATTTTTCTTCCTAGACTCGATGAGTCTGGAATATCCTGACACCAACCAGATCTGAATCTCGGGCAGATGTGATGGTTGGAACATTTTCCAAGAATTATAATATTGGTCTCTCAATAACCGGCAAGGTGGATGTCGTGGCCAACACACCCATCCGGTAGACCTATTATTATAGTATCTTGTTTGAGGAAGTTGGCCACCTCCCCATAGGGATTTCGTAGGATTACTCCCTAGTTGCCCCTATGGATTTCTGTGTTCCGAAGTCCGACCTTTTTACTTGATGTTCTAGATATCAAACCATATCTATGGGTGGGTTACACTAGCACATCAAGGAGAACATTAGAAGCGGAGTGCTAAATGTCTCTCGGTCGATCATCCAGATTTTTATTTCCTTGGCCTCGCTAAGGTGAAATCTGAGAAGGTGTTATCTTCCTTTGCATCTGCATCATCCATCATTAGCCATCATGGTAGCAAGTTGTGCTGCCAGGATCCTTGACACGGATGTTGGTAAAACCTTGATGAATGTGGAAATGCTCAAGTTCTTGAGAGCACGCTCAAGCGCTAGGTGTTATCATCGACGCTAACTGGGATTCCTCTCAGTTTCCTCGGCAATGCTATGACCTTTTCAACCAGTGAATTAACTCTCTAGTGTTGGGTTCTTCCCCAGTTACCAGAATCATTCCCAGCATTTGCATTTTGTTCCCAGCTTGCACCGCCAATGTGCCATTCTACCATGGGTCTCTTCCATTTCCGGTGATAAGCAAATTCATCCATTACGTTGTCTTCAACAAGGTAGTCCACATCATCCAAGTCCGAGTATGCCATTCTACCGACCCCCTCCAAACGATCGTTGTGAATTGCCTTAGGCTGGTATGAAGAGTTTTCAATGATCTCTGAATCAAAGGTAATTCTTTTGCCACTTAAGGGGAGATATCTACGAGTCACGGTTCCGAAGGTGTCTCGTTGTGGTATCATGGCAACTCAACTCCTTGCTACGTTGACAACCGATTACCACCTTCTTAAGTGTGGAATTGTTGTCCACCTAGTGAACCTTCGTCATCCGTTTCTTTCCACCCCTCTTGATGTGTATCTCGTGTCTCAACTCGAGAGATGGTCCTATGTCTCATTCCGTGAGTTGTTCGATCATCGAGGAGATCGACCCTTCTAGAGTCTCCTTCTTCCCTCCATGTCATGTTGGCAGGATTTCTCAGAGCAAGACATCAAGACAAAGATGGTGATCGAATCAACGTTTCTATGAAGTGCACCCTGGATCGTGAAGATTATACTAGTTACGTTTCCCCTTCACCTTACCCTACGCTTGAATCTCGAGACGAGATTCTTGTTTAGTGGGGGTGAGTTGTCACATCCCTAGCTTCAGGCATTGCTCTAGGCTAGCTTCATGTGTGCATCATGTCTATATTTTTGAAACTTGAATTGAGGAATATTGGAAGCCTCAAAACCCTAAATAAAAGAGGGGCAAAAACCCTAGAAATCTCATTCATTGCTCCAAAATGCTCCTCTTAAATGTTTGATAATTTTTGGTAAGGGTTCTGGTCCCAACCAAAATATTGAACATTTTTAAGGAGTTATTTTTGGGACTTTGAATTTAATTCATTAGTTATTTGAATTGAATTATATTCATATAATTAGAATATAATTTCAAATATCCCTGAAATATTTTATAAGCTTTTGGAAAAGTCCATCTAGCAATATAAAATATTCAGTGGAGTTTTTGGCATTGTTTGAATTATTTTTAAAATTCAAAACAGTGGCAAAATAATTTAAATAAAACAAAAACAGAAGAAAAATATAAAACAGAATGTAAATAAAAGCAGAGAGAGAGTTTTACCTCAGCTTACCTCGCAGCCCACCTGGCCCAACTCCAGTGGCCCAGCCGGCCCAGCCCACCTCCTCCCCCTTGTCCTCTTCCTCCTCTGCCAGGAGGACGAACAGAGGCGAGGCGTGGCGCGTGCCGACGCTGCCTCGGCCACCTCCTGCTTCCCCCTGGCCACCTCCTGCTTCCTCTCGTCGCCCTGGACCCCGTCCGCGACGCCACGCACCCCCCAGGCCTCTCACTCTCTCCCCGAGCTCCTCTCCTCCTCTGGCTCTCTCGCGCGCAGCCACCGAACACACCCGCCGCCGCCGACGAGCTTCCCCGTGGCCACCGGCCACCCCTAGCCTCGCCGATGCGCCCAGGAGCTCCCCCTCGACCCCTCCTTCCTCCCCACCGACCCACGGCCCTACGGACGCGCCACAACGCCGCCGGCATCGCCGTTTCCATCGCCGGCCGCCGAGGATCTTCACCGTCAATTCGCCACCATCATCGCTTCCCCGAGCTCGCTGACCCTCCCTGCACGATCCCCGTGAGTCCCTGCTTCGTTTCCCCCTAACCCCAAGCCCGATTATGAGCTCTAGCCGCCCCCTCTACCGGAGCCGAGACGCTCCGCCGCACGGACTCGTCGCCGGCGAAGCCCCGGTGACCAAATGGCCCCGCGCGTGCGTCCGTTGCACTCGCAACGACCCGTGGAGCAACGCTAGCGTGGCAGCTAGCTTGTTTGCAAGCTGCAGCGCTAACCCCGCACCCACCCGAGCTTCGGCCGCCGCCTCGGGCTCCATTCCGGCGAACCCCGGCCACCCCCGCACCTCCCGTTGGCCCCCCTAGATGCGCACGGGCACGGGCTACCTTCTGGTGCCCTTCGCACGTCCAGCCGCCGCCCGTAGCGCAACCCCGGTGAACTTCCGCCGCGTTTCGGGTCGCCGCCGGCCGAACTCCGGTGGCCAGTGACGTGGCGCTGTCATTAGCCACTAATGACGCGCTAACCAACCCCCTAGGCCACTAACAGCGGGCCCCACCCCTGGTCAAACCCCAGTCAGCGCTGGGTTTGACCGGGATTAGCTCATGTGTCACTGACGTGTGGCCCCCACACGTCAGGTTTGACCGAGCCAGCCCAGTTGACCCTGCTGACGTCACTGTGACGTGGGGCTGACGCAATAAGTATTTTCTGGATTTAATATTATTCAGGAAATTTCAGAAAATAGCTAAAACTTCAATAAATCATAGAAAATTAACCGTAACTCCAAATTAAATAATTTATATATGAAAAATTATCAGAAAAATTCAAGGAATCCATCTGTACCATTTTCATGCATGTTAGAACAACTTATAGCTGCTGTTTAGCACAAATCATATAAAGGGCATTTAAATATCCACATATGGAGTTTGAATTTGAATCTTGGATTCAAACCAACTCCATTTAATCTGGTTTTAGTTGCATTAGCCCAACACACATTCATTTTGCCATGTCATGATCATGCATCATATTGTGCATTGCATTGATTGTGTTCCCTTCTGTGTTGCCGGTATTTGTCCCCTCTCGATAGACGTGATACCGATGATGTGATCGTTGACACTGATGAAGACTCAATGTTATCTTCAGAAGTGCCAGGCAAGCAAAACCCCCTTGTTCATTCCGATACAATCCTACTCTCTCGCTCCTGCTCTCTTTTAATGCATTAGGACAACACCGATTCATCTGTTACTTGCTGCGGTAGCTGAACCCCTTTATCCTTTGCATGACCTGTCATTGCCACAGTAAATAGATGAAACCCACTAGCATGAGTAGGAGTTGTTTGAGCCCTGTTGTGCCTACTCATTCATGCTTGTTTGTCATGCCTGCTACTGCTTAGAGTCGAGTCAGGTCTGATTCATCGGGGATGAATCAGAGGTGTGTGAACATGTCCTACCGTGTGTGAGCTAAGTGTGTGAACACGATTTGGTAAAGGTAGCGGTGAGAGGCCATGTAGGAGTACATGGTGGGTTGTCTCATTGCAGCCGTCCTCAGGAACTGAGTTCTGTGTTTGTGATCCATGATTCAGCTACTACCATACATTGGGCCCTGAAATATGACCCCGCTCGACTTCTTATTCACCCTAGTCCTCTGTCCAGGAGTTGCAAGTAGTTTCTGGTGTTTGTAGCTTACTGGAGGCCGTGGACAGCGCTGACCGTAGGGGTGGGCTGTGATGCGGTAGGTACGTGGCACGGTGTACCGGATGCCCGTTTGGTATCTCGGGAACCCTGTTCACATCGTTTGGGGCTGTGAGCGAAACTCCGGCCGGATCTCCTCATGGATGGAACCCGAATAGGCGATAAACCTGGACTGGAGACTTGAGTGTTTAGGTAGGTCGTGGTCTACACCCACGTCGGCTTTCGCTTGAAGTCTGCCGAGCACATGTCGTGTGCAGACGCTAAGTGGTGGAAACATGTATGAAGAAGTACACCCCTACAGGGTTAACATCATCTATTCGAATAGCCGTGTCCGCGGAAAAGGACTTCTGGGTTGCTTATATCAGTTCATAGACAAGTGAAAGTGGATACTCTAAAATACGCAAGATAAGCGTGAGTGCTATGGATGGCGTTCTCGTAGGGAGACGGGAGCGGATCCATAGTGGTGTATTAATATGGTGAATATGTGGACTCGTGTGCGCCACCTCAAAAGAGTTACTTGCAGTCGTAGTTCAGGATAGCCACCGAGTCAAAGCTGGCTTGCTGCAGTCAAACTCCACCATCCCCTTTGTTGATAATGATGCATGTGTAGATAGATCTGATGTAAGTCTTGCTGGGTACATTTGTACTCACGTTTGCCTATTTTATGTTTGCAGAGAGACTTCAGTCTCACTAGTAGTTCCACGTGGACTTCGACGTTTAGCTTGTTACCTCAGCTACGATCTTGTGCCTCGGCAGGATTGGTAGATAGTCAGGCTTCTCAGCCTTTTTCATTTATAGATGTCTGTACTCAGACATGATAGCTTCCGCTTGTGCTTTGTTTTGTATGCTCTGAATGTTGGGTCATGAGACCCATGTTTGTAATATCTCGCTCCTCGGAGCCTATTGAATAAACTACTTGAGTCGTAGAGTCATTTTGTGATGCCATGTTGTATTGCGCATATCGAGCATATTGTGTGTATGTTATTGAAATGCTTGGTATGTGTGGGATCTGACTATCTAGTTGTTTATCTTTAGTAGCCTCTCTTATCGGGAAATGTCTCCTAGTGTTTCCACCGAGCCATGGTAGCTTGCTACTGCTCCGGAACACTTAGGCTGGCCGGCATGTGTCCTTCTTCGTTCCTGTGTCTGTCCCTTCGGGGAAATGTCACGCGATGAATACCGGAGTCCTGTTAGCCCGCTACAGCCCGGTTCACCGGAGTCCTGCTAGCCCAGTGCTACAGCCTGGATTCACTCGCTGATGACCGACACGTTCGATGCTGGGTCATGGATGCCTGTCCCTGTAAGTCTGTGCCACTTTGGGTTTACGACTAGCCATGTCAGCCCCGGGCTCCTTATCATATGGATGCTAGCGACACTGTCATATACTTGTGCCAAAAGGCGCAAACGGTCCCGGGCAAAGGTAAGGCGACACCCGTGGGAATACCGTGCGTGAGGCCGCAAAGTGATATGAGGTGTTACATGCTAGATCGATGTGGCATTGAGTCGGGGTCCTGACAATATGCAAGTTGCTCAGAAAAATCCAACGAATCCGAATATGCGGTCCGTTCATCTGTCACATGCTTTAGCATGCTGAACTTGAAACATTCGCCCTCCGGTCATCTGTCTGACACAGGTCCGGAACCGGGAATACATTCCCTATTGAATTCCCCCTTCACCTATATTGTGTAGCCATGCGTTAGGTCACACCCGGCGCAGCATATTGCCATGTTACGCTTTGTGATGCTATGTTTGCTTTATATTTACTGTTTCTTCCCCCTCTTCTCTCCGGTAGACCCCAAGACCGATGCTGCCCCTGTGATCGACTACGTCGACGACGACCCCTCCTTGCCAGAGCAACCAGGCAAGCCCCCCCCCCCCTTTGATCATCCCGACATCGCCCATTCCATTCTCTCATGCTTGCATTAGATTTTGCTACTGTTATTGTTTGCACCTATTCTGATGCATAGCCTGCTTTTG
>NC_057810.1:542793707-542797915 GCF_018294505.1 Triticum aestivum | reverse complement strand
GCGGCAAGTTGCCGGAGCTCTCTCCGGCGAGGAGGGCTCGACTGCCGATTTGAGAGGGGGGAATGGGTAGCAGAGGTTCTTGCGCACCTACACGTACCTGCGGCTTGGCTAACGGTGGTCGGACAAGGTCGGCGTGGTCGTCTCCAGTGGTTGCAGCAGGCAGAGATCATCGGAGTTGGCGATTTCGGTGAGGCAGGGCCAGTCCAGCAACTCCAACAGCACCAGCGCACACCGGTGGTTCACCAGAGACACGCGGGAGAAGTCAGTTGAGCTCGAGCAGTTCTGGAGGGGGATGGGCTAAGGAAGGGGATCGCAGCGAGCTTGGCATCGGGGATGGCGGCCAGAGTCCTGCCCGACCGGGCTGCGGCTACCTATGGTGTCGTGGTGGTTTTGTGAGAGCAGTGGTGAGGAGAAATGAGCTCAGGAGGGGTCTATTTATAGGCGAGGCCGAGGCGGGGATCGAGGGCTCGTCGGAGTTCTTTGGAAGGGCGCCCATGATGAATGGCGTCAGTGAGAGGGGGGATGTTCCTCAAGCTCGGTGATACGTCTCCAACATATCTATAATTTTTGATTGTTCCATGCTATTACATTATCTGTTTTGGATGTTTAATAGGCTTCAATATGCTCTTTTATATTATTTTGGGGACTAACCTACTAACCGAGGGCCTAGTGTCAGTTTCTGTTCTTTTGCCTATCTTAGAGTTTTGCACAAAAGGAATACCAAACGGAGTCCAAACGGAATGAAACCTTCGCGATGATCTTTCTTGGACCGAAAGCAAACTAGAAGACTTGGAGTTGAAGTCAGAAACGCCACGAGGCGTCCACGAGGCAGGAGGGCGCGCCCAGGGGGGTAGGCGCGTCCCCCACCCTCGTGGGCCCCTCGTAGCTCCACCGACGTACTTCTTTCGCCTATATATACTCTTATACCCTAAAACACCAGGGGGAGCCACAAAACCACTTTTCCACCGCCGCAACCTTCTATACCCATGAGATCCCATCTTGGGGCCTTTTATCGGCGATCTGTCGGATGAGGAATCGATCATGGAGGGCTTCTACATACACACCATTGCCTCTCCATGAAACGTGAGTAGTTTACCATAGACCTTCAGGTCCATAGTTATTAGCTAGATGACTTCTTCTCTCTCTTTGATTCTCAATACAAAGTTCTCCTCGATGTTCTTGGAGATCTATTCGATGTAATATTCTTTTGCGGTGTGTTTGCCGAGATTTGGTGAATTGTGGATTTATGAACAAGATTATCTATGAATATTATTTGGTTCTTCTCTGAATTCTTATATGCATGATTTGATATCTTTGCAAGTCCCTTCGAATTATCATTTTAGTTTGGCCTACTAGATTGATCTTTCTTGCCATGGGAGAAGTGCTTAGCTTTGGGTTCAATCTTGCGGTGTCCTTTCCCAATGATAGTAGGGGCAGCAAGGCATGTATTGTATTGTTGTCATCGAGGATAAAAATATGGGGTTTATATCATATTTCTTGAGTTTATCCCTCTATATCATGTCATCTTGCTTAATGCGTTACTCCGTTCTTATGAACTTAATACTCTAGATGCATGCTGGATAGCGGTCGATGTGTGGAGTAATAGTAGTAGATGCAGACAGGAGTCGGTCTACTTGACACGGACGTGATGCCTATGTTCATGATCATTGCCTTAGATGTCTTCATAATTATGTGTTTTTCTATCAATTGCTCAGCAGTAATTTGTTCACCCACCGTAATACATGCTATATTGAGAGAAGCCACTAGTGAAACCTATGGCCCCCGGGTCTCTATTACACTATATTGCATCTCTTTTTCATATTGTTGAATCTCGTTTACTATTCTGCAACCTTTATTTCCCAATCTATACAACAAAAATACCAAAAATATTTACTTTATTATCTCTATTCTATCTCACTTTTGCGAGTGACCGTGAAGGGATTGACAACCCCTTTATCGCGTTGGTTGCAAGTTTCTTGATTGTTTGTGCAGGTATTCAGTGACTTGTGCGTCGTCTCCTACTGGATTGATACCTTGGTTCTCAAAACTGAGGGAAATACTTACGCTACTTTGTTGCATCACCATTTCCTCTTCAAGGGAAAACCAACGCAAGCTCAAGAGGTAGCAAGATGGATTTCTGGCGCTGTTGCCGGGGAGATCTACGCCAGGTAAAGTCATACCAAGTACCCATCATAAACTCCTCTCCCTTGCATTACATTATTCACCATTCGCCTCTTGTTTTCCTCTCCCCCACTTCTAAAATGATTTTAGAAAACCTTTGCCTTTTCTTCACCCCTCTTTCATTCGCCTCTTTTCGTTTGCTTCTTGCGTGCTTGTGTGTTGGATTGATTGCTTGTCACAATGACTCAAGATAATACTAAATTGTGTGACTTTTCCAATACCAACAACAATGATTTTATTAGCACTCCGATTGCTCCTACTACCGATGCTGAATCTTGTGAAATTAATACCGCTTTGTTGAATCTTGTTATGAAAGATCAATTTTTTGGCCTTCCTAGTAAGATGCCGCAACCCATCTAAACAACTTCGTTGATTTGTGTGATATGCAAAAGAAGAAAGAGGTGGATAATGATATTGTTAAATTGAAGCTATTTTTGTTTTCGCTTAGAGATCGTGCTAAAACTTGGTTCTCTTCTTTGACTAAAAATAGTATTGATTCATGGAATAAGTGCAAAGATGCTTTTATATCTAAGTATTTTCCTCCCGCTAAGATCATCTCCCTTAGGAACGATATTATGAATTTTAAGCAACTTGATCATGAGCATGTTGCACAAGCTTGGGAGAGGATGAAATTAATGATACGCAATTACCCTACACATGGTTTGAATTTGTTGATGATTATACAAATTTTTTATGCCGGATTGAATTTTGCTTCTAGAAATCTTTTAGATTCGGCCGCGGGAGGCACTTTTATGGAATTCACTTTAGGAGAATCTACTAAGCTCCTAGATAATATTATGGTTAATTATTCTCAATGACACACCGAAATATCCACTAGTAAAAAAGTTCATGCGATTGAAGAAATTGATGTTTTGAGTGGAAAGATGGATGAACTTATGAAATTGTTTGCTAATAAAAGTGTTTCTTCTGATCCTAATGATATGCCTTTGTCCACTTTGATCGAGAAATAATAATGAATCTATGGATGTGAATTTTGTTGGTAGGAACAATTTTGGTAACAACGCGTATAGAGGCAATTTTAATTCTAGGCCATTTCCTAGCAATTCCTTAATAATTATGGTAATTCCTACAACAACTTATGGAAATTTTAATAAGATGCCCTTTGATTTTGAGAATAGTGTTAAGGAATTTATGAGTTTGCAAAAGAATTTCAATGCTTTGATTGAAGAAAAATTACTTAAGATTGATGAGTTGGCTAGGAACATGGATAGAATTTCTCTTGATGTTGATTCTTTGAAACTTAGATCTATTCCACCTAAGCATGATATCAAAGAGTCTCTCAAATCCATGAGAATTTCCATTGATGAGTTCAAAGAAAGAACCGCTAGGATGCGTGCTAAAAAGGATTGCTTTGTGAAAGCGTGTTCTTCTAGTTTTCATGATACTAAGGATGAAGATCTGAAAGTGATTGATGTGTCTCCTATTAAATATTTGTTTTCCAATATGAATCTTGATAAAGATGGGACTCGAGATGAGTCAACTTTAGCTAAAAGGCATCCCAATGCACTACAAAAAAAGACACATCCGTCACATTTTGGGCCGAACGAAATTTTTTCTGTCATACATATGACACTTCTATGACGATAATTGTGACAAAACCCGGTATCATCATAGATGTGGTGGGCTCCTACTTCTATGACAAGAAATCATGACAGAAAATGGGCTTTTCGTCCTGGGTGGGCCGGAGATGCAGCTGCATGACATTCTTTGGGCCGTCCATGACGGAAAACCCATGGTAGAAGCGAGGGCGAGGAAAATTTCGGGGAGTTCCCTGCTATGGTGGGTGGTCAGGGGGCCGAGCGACGCGTGTTTCTCTCGTACACATACGCGCGTGTGTGCGAGGTGTTGGCTCTAACTGAACCCGAGTGAGGCGTTGGGCTCTAACTGAACCCGAGCGATTGCACTGCAGGCTACGCGTTACTGAACCCGAGCGATCGATCGATGGCTGCTAACTGAACCCAATCGAGCGATTTCTTCGCTACTGCTGCTAACTGAAGCCGATCGAT
>NC_057810.1:542762506-542793417 GCF_018294505.1 Triticum aestivum | reverse complement strand
GAACATTGAGCGGTGGGAGTGGATGAACAGGACCCATGGCGTTGCCTCTGGATGAATAGGACCCCGATTAATCGAGTCGGTTGGGGCTGGATGAACAGGACCCTGTGGAGGGCTGGATGAACAGGACGACCCCGTGGAGGGCTGGATGAACAGTAGATGGTGGAGGGGTGGATGAATAGTAGCCCGTGGAGGGGTGGTTGAACAAGAGCCCGTGGAGAGGGGTGGTTGAACAATAGCCGGTGGAGTAGCGTGCGGTGGAGGCTGGATGAACAGGAGCCCGTGCATAAACAGTCATAGGTGGAGGCTGGAGGAGGTCGACGGTGGATGAATAGTAGCCCGTGGAGGCTGGAGGAGGTCGACGGTGGAGATGAACAGTATCTCGTGGAGTCCCGTTTTGCGGTACGCCACACCCCTCCCGATGAACAGGACCCCCGTTTCGACCGTAGCGCTCCAACACAAGTCCGTTTCCTCCGTTTTGCGGTATGCCACACCCCTCCTGATCAAAAGGACCCCCGTTTTGACCGTAGGAGGTCTGTTTCCTCCGTTTTGCGGTACGCCAGACCCCTCCCGATCAACATGACCCTGTTCCGAACGTGGTCGGTCGAACACAAGGTCATTTCCTCTGTTCTGCGGTACGCCATGCCTCGTTTCCATCGCCTGTTCCATCCAAGCCCTCTCGATGAACATGATGACACATTCTGTTCCGACCCATCCGGTTGGCTCCCCATGAACACGACGACGATGTTGTTTCTCCGTTCCGACCCAGGCATGTACACGAGCCCTGGCCATACGTATGCGCGAGTAGGCGTTCGAGACCCCGCCCGTATGTACACATACGTGGCCGTATTTTCTTTCTTGCGCACTGGCCGCTGTACGTACGTGTACATGCTACGTGCGCGCCTCTACATCGACCAGTATATATGTACGTACACGTTCGCCACCAGAATGACAATGCTACGTATGCTTCGACCAGGTCGGTCCCGACTGTCAGGCACTTCCTTGCGTGCGAAGATGTAGCTGGTGGGTCCCAGCAGTCAGGGGGGCGAATCGTTTTTTCAGACGCACTTCCTTGTGTGCGAAGATGTAGCTGGTGGGTCCCAGCAGTCAGGGGGAGAATCGTTTTGTTTTGCCCGGACACACTTCCTTGCGTAAGAAGATGTAGCTGGTGGGTCCCAGCAGTCAGGGGGGAATGTTTTTTTCGTGAAATATGGTGGCCCGTCTGGTGGGTCCCTACTGTCAGGTGGAGGAATAATTATTTTGTGCGTAATAAGGAGGCACTTCCTTGCTGCGGCCGTGGACCCAGCTGTCATCCTCTCCACCTACAGTCCACTTCAGATGCATGTTGGTCATTGACCACGTTGACCAGGACGCACCGAGAGCACCAGGGCGGTGGATGACGGGGAGGCCTATGAAGGGAACGACACGGAGGCAGGGAAGACTCGGCAGTTGTTCCCACGCGGAGGGGAGTATGATTGTACGAGGGTTTATTGGTTCGTCTGCCATCGCCGGAGAATAACAGCAGGTGTGGGTGAGTAGAGGGACGGCTAGCCCAGTGATGGGAGTATGATGGGGCGGTGAGGCCTGCGCGGCAGCATAGCCGGCCGCGGGGAGGAGGCAGCAGGCAGTCCCACCGGCGCTTGTTTGAGCAGCTGGAGCAGGAAAAGCAGAGATTGAAGAAGCTCGACGGCCGTTGGATGGACATCCAATAGTCACTGCTTGTGCATCAACCTTTTTTTAGGAAAGCCTCAAATCTGTGGAAAATAGCATACAACCCATCTGCCATTATTTCTAATAATTTACAGCCCACTTGCTAATTCTTAAGGTTTTTTTGGAGCCCATATTCTTTTTGTTAGCATTACAGCCCATATTGTGGCCACGGTTAAAAAATTATACGAAATTTTGCATATTTAGTTGTGGTCCGAACTGTTTTTAATCCCGAAATTTCGAGTTACATTCAAACTGATTTTAAAAATAAATGTATATCAATATAAAATCCAACAAATTGTCCACGCATAAAAATCAATGCAATTTAAATCTCGAAATGAAAAAAAAGAAATTTGAAATTAATTGCCAGTTTGATGCGTTTTAAAAATGTACAACCCATTTCTCATTACTGATAGGCCATTTTCTTGGCCAGCCGAATGAAGCTCTCCTAGTCTTGAAAGATTTGCATCCCAACAGGCCTGACAAAGCGACTTACTTGGCAAATCACAAAAAAACTGGGCTGTGGCCGTGGACCCAGCTGCGACCGTTGACCCAGCTATCAGCCTCTCCATGTACAGTACTCTTCCGATGGAAGTCGGTCATTGACCACATTGACCACGCCGCGCCGAGAGCACCAAGGCGGTGGACGACGCTGAGGCCTGGGAAGGGGAAGACGCGGAGCTGGGGAAGACGCGGCAGTGGATGCCCATGTGGAGAGGAGTACGAGGGTTCACTGGTTCGGCTGCGGCGTGAGGCTGTCGTCGCCGCAGAATAACAAGGGTGTGGGTGAGTAGAGGGATGCCCTGGGCCAGCGGTGGGAGTAGTAGGGGGTGGTGAGGCCTCCACGGCATCACAGCCGACAACAAGAGGCAAGAGCACACACCACAACCGGCGCTGCTTTGGGCGGCTGGAGCAAGAAGACCAGAGGTTGAAGAAGCACTATGGTTGTTGGATGGACATCGTACGGTCACTGGAGCTAGAATCGTTCATATTGACTAAGTTGACAAAGCCCTCCGTCCCCGTCAACTTAGTAGGCCCACAAGTCAGTCGCCCAATATGGTGGGTCCCATCTAGCAGGGGGGTATTCATTTTTTTGTGCGTAATAAGGAGGCACTTCCTTGCGTGCGAAGATATAGCTGGTGGGTCCGACCTATCAGCAGGGGGAACTTTTTTTCACAAAATACAAAAGCCCTTCCCACGTACAATCCACGTACAGTGCGTAATAAGGAGGAACTTTCCTTGCCTGCCACCATGGACCTCATGGGTCCCAGCCGTCAGGCTCTCAACGTACAATCCTCTTCCGATGACTCTTGTATGTTGACCACGCCACACCGAGCGCACCGAGGCGATGGACAATGGCGAGGCCCCAGTCTGGAATGACCCGGAGACGGGGAAGATGCGGCAGTCGAGTCGCAGACGGAGAGGAGAGGGAAACTTGACTAGTTCGGGTGTGGGGTGGGCCTACACTCGGTAGAGAATAACAGGAGGTGCGGAGTGGAGGGACGGCCTGGCCGTCGGCGGGGTAGCGTTTCGCTGAGGATCGCAAAACAACGCTGCTGGATGCCGAAGGCTGGAGTAGGCGGTCCCGGAAGCGCTGGGGGAAGAAGACGAGAGATTGAAGAAGAATGCCGGCCGTTGGATGTAAATCTAACGCCTTCTTAGGCTATGACCTACTGGCCCACATGTCAGCCAGTCCATTTATTTTTTAGTCCATGTGGTGGGCTGGGTGAAACAATGATGTAATATCTATGCAGCCCATTTATATATGGTAGAATTTAAATCTCATTTGCAATTTTCTCGAAATCCACTGACTTGCTGGGCTGGGTGAAAATATCATGTTGGGCTAGATGGAGAAATGTTATAAAAACATAAACACATGATTGCACGTCTATTACTGCATTGGTCAGTAAAATCTTTGCAAGCTTATGTACGCAATCACTAGGAGTTAACTTGCCAAGTTATATATAAACAATTATTATTATTATTTTTTAAGAACTTGAACTTACGAAATAAAATATCATTTAAATTTGATGAGTTAATAGTACGTGGGGTATTATTATTTCTTAGGCTAGACGTGGGACAGTTGAGTTGGTTGTAGGGGAAAGTACTGGGAGAAAACTCAGTTTACATCGAAAAAGAAAGTGGGAGAAAATTCAGGGACCTGCTGGGTCCACCTGAGGAGGGGAATATGTTGGGAGGAAGGAGATTCAAAGCATGGCAGCCAAGTGAACTAGTTTTTTTAACGGACAAGTGAACTAGTTACATACATAAACAAATAGCCATAAAAAAGCAGTCAGGTTAATGGGTTCTTAAAGAAATATTTCGGATAAAATAGATAATTACGACACATAGGCTAATGCATGAAACACTCAGATGATAAAGGTGCTTATAAACAGATAAAGTACAACATCTAGACCTTCCTGGCACGCTTGATCATGACGCTGCAGCTGTCGGTGTACTCGTCGGTTACAGGAAGCAGACACGCCCTCATGTCCAAGATCTGCATGTACATGTCGTAGCATGCGTATGCGTCCTTGGCCGCGTAGGTTATGTAGGCTAGATTCAGAGGTACCTCCCACATGTTTAGGTCCTTGGTATTGTTGTCTTCTTTCATGTTGGCATATCAGGGGTCGATGATGTTCTCGGCGAGGTCAACCACGGAGTCCTTCTCCTGCCCATTGCTCATGATCTTGTATTGCTTCTGGATGTCGAGAAGCTTGTTGCACCAGATGGCCGAATCGTCGCGTTCTTACTTCTCTCCACCATAGCGAAGGTGCAGTCGGCGTTGTCGGTGAAACAGGTGAATGCTCCAGAACCTCTGATGGCCCTGCAGAAGTGGTAGATGAGAACCTCGTCCCGCACACATACCTGGGCGACGGCGATCCGCTGGTCCAGACGAATAGATGGGCACAAGGTCTAGTCCTGCAACCTTGTGCTTTCTCGTCCTGTAGGTACTGCTTGAACTCGGCGAGGCAGAACTTCACCGAGTCCGGATCGTTGGTGTACATCACATTCAACTTGGTGCAGCCATAGGACTCAATGCCGAACTCAAAGGGGAACTCCTTGCTGAAGTCCATATCCAGCAGGCTCACCCCTCGGATCGCCATTGGAGTCTCTTCAAGTGAACGAGTGTGTAGGCTGCGGCAGCAGTTCGTTTTTCAGCTCTTGGGGAACTGGATTCAACAGTAAACTGAGTGTGTACAGGCAACAACAGTTACTACCCCTCCCTCGTCTGCTGCGCGCCCGGCAGAAGATGCACCCTCGGCGCATTCAAACGCCTCCATTAAGAAACCTACTCTGGCCACACGTTGGTTCATGGGCGGGTCTGTATTGGTACTGTAATAACAGGAGTTAGTGGTCACTTTACTTAAATTTAATTAGCTTTAATAAAAATTTATACTTAAAACTACCAATGCATTGGCTTGTTCTATCAGTGCCACAGGATCAACATGCACGACAATTAGAATTATTATTCTCAGGACGCACATGATCAACACATTTGTCGCACTTTCACAAAGATAATACTACCAAGTTTGAACTGGTTGTTATGGTTGTTGTCCTCTACATCATCATGCCGTGTTTCCCAGCTTGCAAGATTTAGAACCAACAAATAAGATCCAAATAATAAGTACAACAAAGATGCCTACACATCTCATTGATTCCCAGCTTGCAAGATTCAGAACCAACAAATAAGATCCAAATAATAAGTACAACAAAGATGCCTACACATCTCATTGATTCCCAGCTTGCAAGATTCAGAACCAACAAATAAGATTCAAATAATAAGTACAACAAAGATGCCTACACATCTCATTGATTCCCAGCTTGCAAGATTCAGAACCAACCCATTAGAGCCTTTTGATAAAGTGAATATCGGGATTAAATCCATCTTGGCTAGCCATGTCATACAATCGAAGAACTTGGCGAATGCTCTTGACCGTCACAACATCTGTAGTTGAGTATTCCTATTTACACAACACAAACAAGAAGAGCATTATTTCACTTTAATAGTGTCCTCCTTGAACTCAACCTACAGCTCCACTTGGATGAGGCCTGCCTGGAGTTTCTTGATTCAATTCATGCACCTGTTTCTGAAGTTCACCTGAAATCAAGCAAAGATTGCATCATTCAGCTAGCAAGAAGTACTTGCTCTCGTGAGCTGGCAGGTTCTTCTTTAGTAGTTGCACTAAAATTGAGGAACATTAAGGTTGGCTATCCGGCTCATGTAACGTGCAACTATAATTTTCTTATCCTTTTGTGCAGTTCCACTAAAATAAAGTGCCATTGTGGTGACAGTGATGGCTCATCTTGCAAAGGCTAATATAATGTTGCACGAGATTACCAGCAGAACTTGACGGAGATTTTGGAAACTCCAATCACCATTTTGTGCAGTTCCACCAAAATTGAGTGATGTTGTCCACGTGACATTTTAGTTGAACTGCACAAGACACTCATTCCAAAAAAAGTGTTTTGTGCAGTTCACCAAAAGGTCACAATAGCAACAAGGTGAAATGGATATCCCTATTTGCACAAAAAGATAGAAAGTAAACAGTTGCTGGTCAATAAGAATATACGAAACATATACAAAATGAAAAGAAGCATCTTAATTATGTTCATGGCAATCACGCAAGGACAGTAGAAATTTTAAAACGTCAGCAATGCTTCATGTTATGAGAAGCATTACGATCAACAATGAGATTCCTCAAATATGGGATTACTTTAATGGTGGCATTGCTTGTTTACCAGACACAGTAAATCAACAGCAGCTAAAGAGTTGGTTTAAGGGCATGGGACCGTGGGGACACCAGTACACTCAGCAGCATAAAGGAGCAACTTACTTATCATACTGGGGAAAATAGCAGGAGTGCCATTTGTAACACAGTTTAATTGCATCTTATCACTGGAGGCATTAGATTAACAATAACACTGGTTAGACATGTCCCTAAGGTAACAGTGTGATCACTTCATTTTACATGCACCCTTACATTAACAACAGCAAAAGGTTGGTATAAGGACATGCGACAGTGGACGCATCAGCACAATGTACCTACAAGGAGGCATAAAGTGGTTGTCGAGTTTGTTCATGCTATGTGAGGGCAGCAAACCTAATCCTGGAGACCTTGTACCGTGTGAGGGCAGCAAATCTAATCCTGGAGACCTTTTACTATGTGAGGGAAGCAAATCTAATCCTGGAGACCTTTTACTATGTGAGGGCAGCAACTCTAATCCTGAGAAATTTTACTATGTGAGGGCAGCAGTTCTAATCCTGGAGACCTTTTACTATGTGAGGGCAGCAAATCTAATCATGTACATACTATGTTGACTTGTCCACCAGCCGCCACTTTCTATCCTTTTTTCAACCAATAATAGATCTGTTCCTTATCCAGTTTGTACTGCGTTTTCCCATTATTTCCCTTTTCAGCCAAGAGACAGGTTGGGTATCCGGTCTCTAATACTTTCACCATATTATTTCCTCTTTGAATCAAGTCCTAGATTCATGCTACAACTTTCCCCCCTTTCTTCGTTGTTTGAACAAAGCCCTAGATTCGAATGCATGAAGTAGCTTACCTCTAATAATACTAAAAATTTAGGTGGCTTTGGAGGAGCTGATGGGAGTAGAAAAAGATGCACATGCAGACACGTGGGGAGCTGGGGCAGTAGAGCAAGGCCGCTTTCGAAGAACTTATACCTGAGGGTCGTCGGGATGTCGGCGGTGGCAAGTTGGATCTGCGGACAATACAACAGGGAGGAAGAAGGGTCGGAGGACCTCCCGAGCCGGCGCTGTGTTGAAGAGAACGGCACGGGCAGAGGATCGGGCCCCTCCGGCAACTGTGGGTTTCCTCCATCGGTGGCGATGACCGCGTGAACGATGCACCTTTTAGTCCTCTACACACACCGGCCGAAGGGATCCAGTCGGATCTGTGACTAGCGGTGAGCAGAGAGAAAATGTTGCTGCCGCTGTCTTGTTTACATCCGGAGAGGACGAGAGAATGGGAGAGAATGAAGAGAGCAACCCTAGTAAGGCAAGCGCTCAGGCCCCTGTGTAGATATATAGTGGAGTGATTATCTTTTTATCTCCACAACAAGCGTTTCAATTTGTGTACGTGGCATTAAAGAAAAGAAACTCTCTACTATTTAAGGTGACTACTGCAGGACTCCTACTTACTACTAGTAGTAGTACTAGTATTGTTCACTTGTGCTCCCCGCCCCTCCATTCATTGAACAACCCCATGGGTGAACAAAGATATTGTAAGTATTTATATAGAACGGACAAGCTCGAACTATTTTCGCGTAGTTAAAAGTTGAGGGCGGGGCTTTTCCCGGGCAGTACGCGCGGCAGTTTTCGGGTTGGCAGTTTGACAGAGAGGCGATGAGGGTGAGCGAGTGGCGGATTCTCAATCACTAGCAAGATTCCCAAGTGTTGCACGGAACATCAAGATGCATTTCTATGAGTAGTTTATCTTGTGGGAGAAAAGGATGAATGAGGGATGGCCTTATTTGCAAATGTTGAGTGGGTGTGGGTATCTTTTTGCAAAATTTCCATTTTTCCTTCCTATCCGTCAGATATAAATCGGTCGGCTTATATTGCAGGATGGCAGGCACACCATCATCACCAACTCTGTTTTTTATAAGCATAGAGATACTGCTGGAAAGGTCGGGCTGTGCAATTTGACGGCGCGTTACTGCTGGAAAGACTTGTGATATGACCACTCACTATAGTCATGAATTACTGGCGCTTTGACCGGGGTGATGCCCCCCTTCCGTTCCGTGCTCTAATCTGGTGCATGACACATTGACCCGGATGCTGGCTCTCCCACATGTCGGAGTAGTAAGAAGGAGCAAAGGGTGATGCGGTATATACTAGTACTACTACTACTCAGGTCGGAGGAGTGCGAACCACGGCAGCCCAGTGAACCAGCAGTAAAAATAATGTGGTGATATGGCCATAAAAAAGAATGTGCTACGGCCCACATTGTAGCATGTACAGTAACACTCATCTTTGTTTGGATCCCTGAGTTAGAGCTAGTTTGGGTTGAAATAGCCTCAAATTATCGAAACACAAGGGTTAGTTCGAGATAGTTTGCTCTAACCCAGCTAAAAAAACTAGCCCGGTGGAGAGGTTCTAATTGGGTTAGTTATCCTCGGGCCCACTAAAAGAGAACTAAAAAAACCTCCCCTGCCCGCACCGGATCGCTCCCCCCTCTCGCACGACTCCTCTCTGTTCCCCATAGGGCCGCCCGCCCAAGCGCGGCTCGCCCTCTCTCTCCTCCGGCCGCCCTCGATCTCCTTCCGGCCTCCGCCACCCTACTCCAGCCGCCCTCTCCCTCCGGCCTTTGAAGGTCGCCCCGCTCCCCCTTCACCGGTCGTTTTTCTCCCTCTGTCGTGCGTGGCGGCGGCACATCTACCAGGGAGGTCGCGATAGGGGTGAGTTTGTTCGTTCCTTCTCTGTCTCACAGCCATATCATTGATCTTGCTCGCTCTAGCACTAATTCTTATTTGGAAAAGTAGATCCTGATCAAACTTGGTATAGATTTGTGGTGCACGCATGGAATTTTTTTGATGCTGCTTGAGGAGTTAATATATCTTTCTAGAGGCCCAAAGATTCAGTTCACCTTTCTAGGTATTTCAGTTTCAGGCTTGCATTATTTCAAGAGGCCCAAAGATTCAGTTCACCTTTCTAGGTATTTCAGTTTCACGCTTGCATTATTTCTAGAGGCCCAAAGATTCAGTTCAGCTTTCTAGGTATTTCAGTTTCAGGCTTGCATTATTTCTAGAGACCCAAAGATTACGTTCCCAGTCGGCGGCAAGAGGCCCTGCTACCCATGTTGGTGTCGACCTCAACTCGCAAGGGCCGGCATCGGAGGGGTTCCCGGGGCTTGGGCTCTACAGAGCCTTCCTCTAGAGCGACGATGGCGAGCTCTTCTCCCTCGGTGCGTGAGGGGCTCCGGGCTCCCTCCCTATCGTGAATGACTTACGTGATGAGTTAACTCATGCTTTGTTTCATGGAGTGTTTTTTTGTGAAGCTTGACTGACGACTTGTATGTTTAAGTGGGATATCTCATTTGTATGGACAAAGTAAAAATTATCATGTTTTGCATGCTTGATTTGTAAAGATGGTTCGTTTATGTCAATTGTGAGCGGGAGGAGGCCACAGAAGAGCCGACCACACCAAATCCGGCAGGAAATAGGGTCCAAAGTAGTCAAATGATTGAGAAAGAGCATTTATTGTCAATCTAACCCTGCCATTGATAACCCACAAGTATAGGGGATCGCAATAGTTTTCGAGGGTAGAGTATTCAACCCAAATTTATTGATTCGACACAAGGGGAGCCAAAGAATATTCTCAAGTATTAGCAGCTGAGTTGTCAATGCAAACACACCTAGAAACTTAGTATCTGCAGCAAAGTGTTTAGTAGAAAAGTAATATGATAGTGGTGGTAACGGTAACAAAAGTAAAGACAGCAAAAGTAATGTTTTTGGTATTTTGTAGTGATTGTAACAGTAGCAACGGAAATGTAAATAAGCGAGAACCAGTATATGGAAAACTCATAGGCACTGGATCAGTGATGGATAATTATGCCGGATGTGGTTCGTCATGTAACAGTTATAACATAGGGTGACACAGAACTAGCTCCAGTTCATCAATGTAATGTAGGCATGTATTCCGAATATAGTCATACGTGCTTATGGAAAAGAACTTGCATGACGTCTTTTGTCCTACCCTCCCGTGGCAGTGGGGTCCTATTGGAAACTAAGGGATATTAAGGCCTCCTTTTAATAGAGAACCAGAACAAAGCATTAGCACATAGTGAATACATGAACTCCTCAAACTATGGTCATCATCGGGAGTGGTTCCGATTATTGTCACTTCGGGGTTGCCGGATCATAACACATAGTAGGTGACTATAGACTTGCAAGATAGGATCAAGAACTCACATATATTCATGAAAACATAATAGGTTCAGATATGAAATCATGGCACTCGGGCCCTAGTGACAAGCATTAAGCATAGCAAAGTCATAGCAACATCAATCTCAGAACATAGTGGATACTAGGGATCAAATCCTAATAAAACTAACTAGATTACATGATAAATCTCATCCAACCCATCACCGTCCAACAAGTCTACGATGGAACTACTCATGCATGTCTGTGAGCATCATGAAATTGGTGATGGAGGATGGTTGATGATGACAACGGCGACGAATCCCCCTCTCCGGAGCCCCGAACGGACTCCAGATCAGCCCTCCTGAGAGAGATTAGGGCTTGGCGGCGGCTCTGTATCGTAAAACGCGATGATTTCTTCTCTCTGATTTTTTTCTCCCCGAAAGCCAATATATGGAGTTGGAGTTGGCGTCGGAGGGCCACCAGGGGGCCCACGAGGTAGGGTGCACGCCCAGGGGGCGCGCCCCCCACCCTCGTGGATAGGGTGTGGGCCCCCTGGTCTTCATCTTTGACGAGGATTTTTTATTATTTATTCTAAGATATTCCGTGGAGTTTCAGGTCATTCCAAGAACTTTTATTTTCTGCACATAAAACAACACCATGGCAATTCTGCTGAAAACAGCATCAGTCCGGGTTAGTTCCATTCAAATCATACAAGTTAGAGTCCAAAACAAGGGCAAAAGTGTTTGGAAAAGTAGATACGACGGAGACGTATGAACTCCCCCAAGCTTAAACCCTTGCTTGTCCTCAAGCAATTCAGTTGACAGACTGAAAGAGAAAAAGAAAAACTTTTACAAACTCTGTTTGCTCTTGCTGTTGTAACATGAAAAGCCAGCATTCAAGTTTCAGCAAATATTATGAATTAACCATACTAACACTAACACAAAGGTCTCACAATTACTCATATCAATAACATAATCAGCTAGCGAGCCATAATAATAAAAATCGGATGACAACACTTTCTCAAAATAATCATAACATGATATAACGAAATGGTATCTCGCAAGCCCTTTCTGAGACCGCAAAACATAAATGCAGAGCACCTTCAAAGATCAAGGACTGACTAAACATTGTAATTCATGGTAAAAGAGATCCAGTCAAGTCATACCCAATATAAACCAATTATAATGAATGCAAACAACAGTGTGCTCTCCAGCGGGTGCTTTTTAATAAGAAGGATGATGACTCAACATAAAAGTAAATAGATAGGCCCTTCGTAGAGGGAAGCATGGATTTGTAGAGGTGCCAGAGCTCGGTTTTAAAATAGAGATTGAATAACATTTCGAGCGGCATACTTTTGCTGTCAACGCAACAACTATGAGATGACGATATCTTCCATGTTAAACAAATTATAGGCAGTTCCCAAACAGAATGGTAAAGTTTATACTCCCCCTCCTCCACAGGCATCAATCCATGGCTTGCTCGAAACAACGAGTGCCTCCAACATTCAACAGGTCCCAAGGGGAGTTTTGTTTGCAATTATTTTGATTTAGTTTGCATAAAGCATGGGACTGGGCATCCCGGAGACCATCCATTTTCTCGTGAATGAGGAGCGGAGTCCACTCCTCTTGACAATAACCGCCTGACATGGAAGATAAGGGCAACCCTAGTTGACACATGAGTTGCTCGAGCGTACAAAAGAGAATTTCATTTGAAGGTTTGGAGTTTGGCACATACAAATTTACTTGGAACGGCAGGTAAATACCGCATATAGGTAGGTATAGTGGACTTATATGGAACAACTTTGGGGTTTTAAGGAGTTTGGATGCACAAGCAGTATTCCCGCTTAGTACAGGTGAAGGCTAGCAAAAGACTGGGAAGCGACCAACTGGGAGAGCGACAACAGTCGTAAACATGCATTAAAATTAATTTACACCGAATACAAGCATGAGTAGGATATAATCTACCATGAACATAAATATCATGAAGGCTATGTTGATTTGATTCAACTACATGTGTGAACATGTGCCAAGTCTAGTCACTCAATTCATTTAAAGGAGGATACCATCCCATCATACCACATCATAATCATTCTAATAGCATGTTGGCACGCAAGGTAAATCATTATAACTCGTAGCTAATCAAGCATGGCACAAGCAACTATAATCTCTAAATGTCATTGCAAATATGCTTACTTCATAATAGCTAACTCAGGAACGATGAATCATCATTTTTACAAAAAGAAGAGAGGTCGAGTTCATACCAGCTTTTCTCATTCCAATAAGTCCATCATATATCATCATTATTGCCTCTCACTTGCACGACCGAACGAAGTGTATAATAATAAGAGTGCACGTGCATTGGACTAAGCTGGAATCTGCACGCATTCAATAAACAGGAGAAGACAAGTAATATGGGCTCTAAATTAAATAAACAATCATGCATATAAGAGCCACTAAGCATTTTTAATATGGTCTTCTCGACCCCCAAAGAAAGGAAAAGAAATAAAAACTATTTACACGGGAAAGCTCCCAACAAGCAAAAGAAGAACGGGAAATATTTTTGAGTTTTCCTTTTTAATCCTACAGCAAAGAAATAAACTACTACTATTTTTTTTTCTTATGGTTTATCAAACACACAAGAAGAAAGCAGGAAAAAGAAAATAATCTAGCATGGATATTACAGTGAAAAAGTATGAACACCAACATCTAGCAATGAGTGTGTGTGAACATGAATGTAATGTCGGTGGGAAATACGTACTCCCCCAAGCTTAGGCTTTTGGCCTAAGTTGGTCTATTGCTAGGGATGGCCTGGAGGATACCCATAGGTGCAGCTGGGGTCATACTGTGACGAAGAAGGCTCCGGCTGCCACTGGCCGGCAACCTCCTCTGGATCCCAAGAATGAACAGATAGTCGTGGAGGCTCATCTTGTGGCTCCGGTTCCGGGACTGGTGCAGGATTCCGATAGGCTTGAACAGCCAACCACGGAACAATGTGAGGTTCTGCAGATAAATTAAACAAAGGAGCAGGCAAAATAATAGTCTCAGGGTAATGTTTATCAGAGTATAATTTGTATTTGAGCTCCCCTTCGCGACTCTTAACAAGAAAATCATGTGCTATCATACTCTTATAATCTAAATAAGCACGGGGCAGTGTTGTTTCTTCTTTCTCCTCATGCCTAATAGGTATTTCAAAATGTTCAGCTAGGCGTGAAGCATAAATGCCTCCAAAGATGGGGCCCTTAGTACGGTTCAGACTCAACCGTCTAGCAACAATTCACCCATACTAACAGAGTTATTGCGGTATAAACTATGGAACAAAATAATAATATCAGGAATACTAAGGTTCCCACAGTTTCCGCGTCCAATTAAGCAACGACTAGCAATTAAGGCAAAGTAGCGTAAAATAGGAAAATGTATGCTAGTGATCCTTGCATCAGAAACCTTCCTGGTTTCTCCCACAGTGATAGTGTTAATAAAAGCTTCTACTTCGTTACGGTGGGGTTCATCCAAGGTGCCCTCAAAAGGTATTTTGCAAACCTCGCAAAATTCAGCTAATGGCATCCTCTTAACAACGTCATATAAATGAAATTCTACCGATGGAGGTGAATTCTTAGGGAAGAAGTAGAAATTTTGCACAAAAGTATTTGTGAGTAAGAGGTACTCATGACGTTGGTCGCGGAGGAAGTCGGTGAGGCCAACATTCTCAATTAATAAATAGAAATCTTCATAAATCCCGGCTCTCCTCAAGAAGTCATCGAAAGGCCATTCACATGGTCGGACCTCTGCGGTGCGAGGCAAATTAAATTTGGGCTTCTGCTCTTCTTCCTTTTGTTTTCCCTTCGAGCTTCGGCTCGACGAGCCCCTCAAAAGTATCTTCATTATTTTCTGAAACAATCTGAAATTTTTAGTAACTTCAAATAAAAGTGAACCAACTTCAATAAAATTGATAGCAACAACTCCTACAAGTGCCTAGAGCCTATATAAAGCATTGGAACTACTTGGAACCATATAAATTTGACATGCAAGCTCAAGAACATGGTCACCTATGCAGCACAAATTTGCAATGAATAAAGCACTAGAAAAAAAACTAATTGGACCAATGGAGGAGTCACATACCAAGGAACAATCTCCCCAAGCAGTTTTGCGAGAGGTGCTTTGAGCAAGGAGATCGAAAATCACAGCAACGGGGGCTGGAACTCGTGCTTGAGTTGGTTTTTCGTGTTTGTGTGAGGCAGAGAAAGAAGATGGGTGCAGGGATAAGTGGAGGAGGGCCACCGTGGGCCCATGAGGTAGGGGGGCGCGCCCAGGGGGGTAGGGCGCGCCCTCCAACCTCGTGGCTAGGTGGCAGCTCCCCTCGCGGTGATTTTTGCACAGTAATTCTTAAATATTCCCGAAAAAATCATATTAAATTGGCATGGCATTCCAAGGACTTTTATTTTCGGGATATTTTTATATTGCACGGATAAGTCAGGAAACAGACAGAAAAATACTATTTTACTTTATTTCTACTAGATAACAGAAAATATAAAGAGGGTACAGAAGGTTGTGCTTCTAGTTTCATCCATCTCATGCTCATCAAAAAGAATCCACTAACAAGGTTGATCAAGTATTGTTAACAAACTCATTCCAATTAACACGGAACCGGAGAAATTTCGAATAACACTATGTTACCTCAACGGGGATATGAAAATCCCCAACAATAAGAATATCATACTTTTTCTTGACAGTAGGGAGAGGAAATTCAAAACCTCCAAATATAATCGATGGAATTTTTCCAATAGAGTTGATACTATAAACTTGAGGTTGTTTCCTCGGAAAGTGTACCGTATGCTCATTGCCATTAACATGAAAAGTGACATTGCCTTTGTTGCAATCAATAACAGCACCTGCAGTATTAAGAAAAGGTCTTCCAAGAATAATAGACATACTATCATCCTCGGGAATATCAAGAATAACAAAGTCCGTTAGAATAGTAACGTTTGCAACCACAATAGGCAGATCTTCACAAATACCGACAGGTATAGAAGTTGATTTATTAGCCATTTGCAAAGATATTTCAGTAGGTGTCAACTTATTCAAGTCAAGTCTACGATATAAAGAGAGAGGCATAACACTAACACCGGCTCCAAGATCACATAAAGCAGTTTTAACATAATTTCTCTTAATGGAGCATGGTATAGTAGGTACTCCGGGATCTCCAAGTTTCTTTGGTATTCCACCCTTAAAAGTATAATTAGCAAGCATGGTGGAAATTTCCGCTTCAGGTATCTTTCTTTTATTAGTAATGATATCCTTCATATACTTAGCATAAGGATTTGTTTTGAGCATATCAGTTAAACGCATACGCAAAAAGATAGGTCTAATCATTTCAGCAAAGCGCTCAAAATCCTCATCATCCTTTTTCTTGGATGGTTTCGGAGGAAAGGGCATGGGTTTCTGAACCCATGGTTCCCTTTCTCTACCATGTTTCCTAGCAACGAAGTCTCTTTTATCATAACGTTGATTCTTTGATTGTGGGTTATCAAGATCAACAGCAGGTTCAACTTCTACATCATTATCATTACTAGGTTGAGCATCACCATGAACATCATCATTAACATTATCACTAGGTTCATGTTCATCACCTGATTGAGTTTCAGCATCAGAAATAGAGATATCATTTGGATTCTTAGGTGGTTCAGCAATAGGTTCGCTAGAAGTTTGCAAAGTCCTATCATTTTTCTTTTTCTTCCTCTTAGAAGAACTAGGTACATCAATATCATTTCTTTGAGAATCTTGCTCGATTCTCTTAGGGTGGCCTTCAGGATACAAAGGTTCCCGAGTCATTCTACTAGTTCTAGTAGCCACTCTAACAGCATAATCAATTTTCTTACTGTTCATTTCATCAAGCTCTTCTTTCTGAGCTTTAAGTACTTGTTGTACTTGAGTGGTAACCATAGAAGCATGTTTGCTAACAAGTTTAAGTTCACCTCTAATATCAGCCATATAATCACCCAAACGTTTAATCATATAAGCATCTTGTTTTAATTGTCTACCAAAATAAGCATTAAAGTCATCTTGCTTAAACATAAAGTTATCAAACTCATCCAAGCACTGACTAGCAATTTTAGTAGGAGGGACTTCAGCTTTATCATATCTATAGAGAGAATTTACCTTTACTACCTGTGTCGGAATATTGGGATCAGGAGGTTCTTCAGTGAATAAAGTATTGAGATCATATACTTCTTCAACAGGTGGTAAATTAAGGTCATGTATTTCTTCAATAGGAGGTAAATTCTTAACATCTTCAGCTTTAATACCTTTTTCTTTCATAGATTTCTTTGCCTCTTGCATATCTTCGGGACTGAGAAATAGAACACCTCTCTTCTTTGGAGTTGGTTTAGGAATAGGCTCAGTAATTGGCTCAGGAGCTGGCTCAGGAGGTGCCCAATTATTTTCATTTGTCAACATATTATTCAATAGAATTTCAGCTTCATCTGGTGTTCTTTCCCTGAAAAGACAACCAGCACAACTATCCAGGAAATCTCTGGAAGCATCAGTTAGTCCATTATAAAAGATATCAAGTATTTCAGGTTTCTTAAGAGGATGATCAGGCAAAGCATTAAGTAACTTGAGAAGCCTCCCCCAAGCTTGTGGGAGACTCTCTTCTTCAATTTGCACAAAGTTGTATATTTCCCTCAAGGCAGCTTGTTTCTTATGAGCAGGGAAATATTTAGCAGAGAAGTAATAAACCATATCCTGGGGACTTTGCACACAACCAGGATCAAGAGAATTAAACCATATCTTAGCATCACCCTTTAATGAGAAAGGAAATATTTTGAGTAAATAAAGGTAGCGCGATCTCTCATTATTAGTAAATAGGGCAGCTATATCATTTAACTTAGTAAGATGTGCCACAACAGTTTCAGATTCATAGCCATAGAAAGGATCAGATTCAACCAAAGTAATTATATCTGGATCAACAGAAAAATCATAATAATCCTTATCAAGAACACAAATAGGTGAAGTACCAAAAGCAGGGTCGGGTCTCATTCTATCTCTAAAAGATTCTTTACTCCATTTAACTAGCAACCTCTTAAGTTCATATCTATCCTGGCAAGCAAAAATAGCTGCAGAAGATTCTGCATCAAAAAGATAACCTTCAGGAATAGGAGGCGTATTTTCATCATCACTCTCATCATCGTATTCAGGTGCAATAATTTCTCTTTCTCTAGACCTAGCAATTTGCTGATCAAGAAATTCACCAAGGGGCACAGTAGTATCAAGCATAGAAGTGGTTTCATCATAAGTATCATGCATAGAAGAAGTGGCATCATCAATAGCATGCGACATATCAGAATTCATAGCAGTAGCAGGTTTAGGTGTCGCAAGCTTACTTATAACAGAAGGAGAATCTAGTGCGAGGCTAGATGGCAGTTCCTTACCTCCCGTCGTAGTTGAGGGCAAAATAGTAGTTCGATCATCTTTCAAGTTCTTCATAGTGTCCAGCAGATATAAATCCCAAGTGACTCAAAGAATAGAGCTATGTTCCCCGGCAACGGCGCTAGAAAAAGGTCTTGATAACCCACAAGTATAGGGGATCGCAACAGTTTTCGAGGGTAGAGTATTCAACCCAAAATAATTGATTCGACACAAGGGGAGCCAAAGAATACTCTCAAGTATTAGCAGCTGAGTTGTCAATTCAACCACACCTAGAAACTTAGTATTTGCAGCAAAGTGTTTAGTAGCAAAGTAATATGATAGTGGTGGTAACTGTAACAAAAGTAAATACAACAAAAGTAATGTTTTTGGTATTTTGTAGTGATTGTAACAGCAGCAACGGAAATGTAAATAAGCGAGAACCAGTATATGGAAAACTCATAGGCACCGGATCAGTGATGGATAATTATGCCGGATGTGGTTCATCACGTAATAGTTATAACATAGGGTGACACAGAACTAGCTCCAGTTCATCAATGTAATGTAGGCATGTATTCCGAATATAGTCATACATGCTTATGGAAAAGAACTTGCATGACGTATTTTGTCCTACCCTCCCGTGGCAGCGGGGTCCTATTGGAAACTAAGGGATATTAAGGCCTCCTTTTAATAGAGAATCAGAACAAAGCATTAGCACATAGTGAATACGTGAACTCCTCAAACTATGGTCATCACCGGGAGTGGTTCTGATTATTGTCACTTCGGGGTTGCCGGATCATAACACATAGTAGGTGACTATAGACTTGCAAGATAGGACAAGAACTCACATATATTCATGAAAACATAATAGGTTCAGATCTGAAATCATGGCACTCGGGCCCTAGTGATAAGCATGAAGCATAGCAAAGTAATAGCAACATCAATGTCAGAACATAGTGAATACTAGGGATCAAACCCTAACAAAACTAACTCGATTACATGATAAATCTCATCCAACCCATCACCATCCAGCAAGCTTACAATGGAATTACTCACGCACGACGGTGAGCATCATGAAATTGGTGATGGAGGATGGTTGATGATGACGACGGCGACGAATCCCCCTCTCCGAAGCCCCAAACGGACTCCAGATCAGCCCTCCTGAGAGAGATTAGAGCTTGATGGCGGCTCCGCATCGTAAAATGCGATGATTTCTTCTCTCTGATTTTTTTCTCCCCGAAAGCCAATATATGGAGTTGGAGTTGGCGTAGGAGGGCCACTAGGGGGCCCACGAGGTAGGGGGGCGCACCCAGGGGCGGCGCCCCCACCCTCGTGGACAGGGTGTGGGCTCCCTGGTCTTCATCTTTGGCAAGGATTTTTTATTATTTATTCTAAGATATTCCGTGGAGTTTCAGGTCATTCCGAGAACTTTTATTTTCTGCACATAAAACAACACCATGGCAATTCTGCTGAAAACAGCGTCAGTCCGGGTTAGTTCCATTCAAATCATACAAGTTAGAGTCCAAAACAAGGGCAAAAGTGTTTGGAAAAGTAGATACAACAGAGATGTATCAGCCATCCATACACCTCTTTGGTTTAGAGTTAGTTCAGGGTTAGAATCTAACTCTAACCTCTAACTGAGTTAGAGTTATCCTCGTCTCGGTTCATCACCATCATATTTTCCCCATTCATGTGTTTTCAGTATCCTGCGAATCAAAGAGGCCCTTTTTTTGCCGGAAAAATCAAAGAGGCCCTTAGACTGGTTTAGCTCCGGTCATTTTTCATAAACGTGCTATGTCCAAAATTTAATGAACGTGCTCCGGTTCTACGAAAATAATCCGGTTTCATGTAGTAATTCATTCATTTATTTATTCTTCTGCGGGGGGTTTGCATGTAATTCGTGAGGTCTGAAATGTAAAGTACCCCAGCATATGCTCCAAGTCGTGCATGCAGTACGACCCAGATGCTCTATGTCCCACATGTCGGTGAATGGGAGCACGTGGAAATAGCCTAGGGGTACATATAGGAGGATAAGGCTGGTTGTAATGGGTAGTGTATCATATACTAGTATCATGCATAGTATCATAGTGTATGATACTACTTCCGTAATGCGTACTATCATAGGTTAGTACCTTAGGTTGCCTCCTTAATTGTCATGCATGACACAAAGTAGTACATCATTTAATATGATATGGTATCATAATATGATAGTACATCCTCTCTTTCCTCATTTAATTATGTGCCACATCATCCGAAAAATCTATCGGCATGCATGATACTGCTTATGATACTCCCATTACAACTAGCCTAAATGCGTGAAAAAATATGTACTGTGAAGCGTAGCTGCGGTTCGAAAAGGAGACCTAAAGTGATGACAGCTATAGGTCGCACGAACCCAACTAGTGGTACTACTAGACATACGACTAATTTTTCCCTCAAAAAAACGAGGCATGAGTGCTCAGTACTCCTATTCTATCAACACGAGTCCCATCTGGCAACAGCGTCCGTGCTACAGCTAGCTCTCCTCCCTTGTTTCTCTTTTCTAATTCTAAACTCGGCCGACGCCTGGTGGGCGGGGTGGGTTTGCTCAACTGCGGCCCCACCTCACAGTGAAAACGTTACGACTGGAATAAAAATGCCATATACTCCCTGCGTTCCTAAATATAAGCCTTTTTAGATACTATTTCAAATGGAATACAACATACACATGTATGTAGACATAGTTTAGAGTGTAGATTCACTCATTTTGCTCCGTATGTAGTAGTCACTTGCTAGAATATTTAGAAAGACTTATATTTGGGAACGGAGGGAGTACTATACTAATAAAAAATTAAGGCCACGAGGCGATGCAGTGCTGGTTACAGGAGGCAAGAAGAAGAGATGCATCCATCGACGATGTCCACCTCCTTGACTCAGGGCGCCGGCCCACCGAACGACGCCTAAGTAGCAGCGGCTTTCGTGGCCAAGTCGACGTGCTTCTGAACAATGACGTCCAAAGATTCCAGCCACTGGAAGAAGGACAACGTCTTTTTGTCCTTGCTTGCCTTGTAGTGGCCTATGTAGACTATTTCCTCGTAGACGTGGATGTGCAGGTCGACGGTTTCTTGCATGGCGAGGCGCTGCGTGGCAAGCGCGGCCTGGAGGTGCACATTCTTTGTCGCGACCTTCGGCACCTGCAGGGCCACCAGGTCTTGAAAGTGTTCGTCACCATGGAGGCCGTTGAGGGTGGCAGGCAATGAGGAGCCTGGGCGCGCGGGCTGGAGCAGTACGACAAGGTCGTCCGCGCGCTTCTTGACAGCGATGAACTTGCGGATGGAGTTGACCATCATGTCGTCCATGCGAGAGGCGAAGCCGCCATTGGCAAGGGCTACGAGGCCGGCGGTTGCCAGCACCATCTGGAAACGCTGCATGGTGTGGGGCCGCAGGCCGGTGCCTTGGATGATTTGGCACAGCCGACTGCCGCTCGTGTCCATCGCCTCCATAGGTGCTTGTGGCTTCTGGTCACTCTGTCTTGGATTGGAGTGAGCAGTGTTGCATAGAGACTTAGGAGTAGATGGATTGGAGTGGTGGGGAGCCTTTATATGAGAGTCCAAACTCTGTTGCATTCACATCGTGCTGGCTCTATTCTGCTTCTCCAATTAATTCCCTCTGCATGTAATTGAGGATGCATCATTGACCATTCAACGTCTCGGGAACCGCTACGCTCTCCCTCCTTGGCATTCAAGCACCTATGGAGGCGACTTCCGCTCGCGTCTATTGCGTGTCAGGAGACGTTCCCGTCAACGACGAGGTGCCTACGGTGACTTCGTAAATTTCAAGATGATAGTGTCGTGCGTGTGTGCGTTCATAGGGGTGAGTGTATGCACGTGTATATGAGTGCTTGCATCTGTACTGTGTCAAAACAAATGTAAATGCGTGTCAAAAAGATACTAGTCAGTATACTCAATATTGTGCACCTCGGAGAGGAAAACGATAGAACTAGGTATTTATTTATGGTGCAGATTCACTCATTTTGCTCCATATGTACTCCGTCTCGTAGTCTAGTCACTTGTTGAAATCTCTAGAAGGGCAAATACTCCTTTCTGGTTTACAGGGCTATACTAGCAAGTAGTTGTGCGTACTAGTACAATAGTGGGCTCACATTGCAATTTTGTCTCATGCAAGAGCTTGGCTATATGCGTGCTCCAATGTTCGCAACTACCACGTTCGGGTTGAGCTTGGCTCTTCGCCTCTTCGAGAAGACGAACAATGATGTTACTACTACTGTTTCTACAGTGTCGAATCCACTGCTGCATGTCTGTCCACCGCGAGCGGGAGGGATAGCTTGTTGTAGAAGTACTATAAGCAAAAGCATGTCCTCGTCTGCGAGCAACCGCGCGCATGGGCGAGGGAGAAGGCGTGTAGTAGTAAAATCAAGCTTCTCCTCGTTGTACGAGTTGACGTGACACATCATAGCACTGGCCCCATGTGCTTGCCCCTAAACTTGGCTGAAAGACCCGTAGCGTACAATATATTTGCTGCAACCTCTAACATTTACCCACCTCACAGTGAAAACGTTAAGACTGGAATAAAAATGCCATATACTCCCTGCGTTCCTAAATATATGCCTTTTTAGATACTATTTCAAATGGAATACATCATACAGATGTATGTAGACATAGTTTAGAGTGTAGATTCACTCATTTTGCTCTGTATGTAGTAGACACTTGCTGGAATCTTTAGAAAGACTTATTGTCGGTGTCAAAACCGGCGGATCTCAGGTAGGGGGTCCCGAACTGTGCGTCTAGGCGGATGGTAACAGGAGACAAGGGACACGATGTTTTACCCAGGTTCGGGCCCTCTTGATGGAGGTAAAACCCTACGTTCTGCTTGATTAATATTGATGATGTGTGTTACAAGAGTGGATCTACCACGAGATCAAGGAGGCTAAACCCTAGAAGCTAGCCTATGGTATGATTGTTGTTCGTCCTAAGGACTAAAGCCATCCGGTTTATATAGACACCGGAGAGGGCTAGGGTTACACAGAGTCAGTTACAATGGTAGGAGAACTACATATCCGTATCACCAAGCTTGCCTTCCACGCCAAGGAAAGTCCCATCCAAACACGGGACGAAGTCTTCAATCTGGTATCTTCATAGTCTTGGAGTCCGGCCGATGACGACAGTCCGGCTATCCGGACACCCCCTAGTCCGGAACTCCCTCACTTATATTTGGGAACGGAGGGAGTACTATACTAATAAAACATTAAGGCCACGAGGCGATGCAGTGCTGGTTACAGGAGGCAAGAAGAAGAGATGCATCCATCGACGACGTCCACCTCCTCGACTCAGGGCGCATGGGTAAGGAAGAAGGCATGTAGTAGTAAAATCAAGCTTCTCCTTGTTGTACGAGTTGACGCGACACATCATAGCACTGGCCCCGCATGCTTGCCTCTAAACTTGGTTGAAAGACCCGCAATGTACAATATATTTGCTGCAACCTCTAACATTTACGCACCACAATCACCAGGGTGACAGGTAGGGCCAGAAGACTATTTTAAAAAATTTAAAAAAACTTCAAGACGGCCACATAGCATGGAGCCGACCCCAAAGATTTTAAGCTATCCTAGACTACTCTACACATGAAACTGCCACACGAGCGTCCGGGTTGTGCTTGGCTCTTCGCCTCTTCGGGAAGTCAAACAATGATGGATTACTACTGCACTGGAGGAGTACTACAGTACGCTTCTGGCCATCTGACACCGATTGAACTGCTGCATGTCCACCGCGTGCGGGAGGGAGAGCGTGTAGCGAAAGCTTCTCCTAGTCTTCTCAGCCACCACGCTCATGGGTGAGGGAGGGACGCTCCTGCCTTTGCGTGTATGACATGTGGGCCCGACAGGTGGGTGGCCAACCTGTCATACAGCCAAAGGCAGGTCCAGTTAAGTACGCGAGGGAGAGGATAATCAAACTTCTCATTGATGTACGAGTTGACGCGACACATCAAAGCACTACACTCGATATATTTCAATAATTTGCGGTTACCGATGTATTAATTACAACGCATGCATGCATGCCGTGACTCTCCTTTTGATACTTGCATGTGTTGATTTAATGCACCTTGAAGTAGTACTCCCTCCGATTCCTTTTACTTTGCGTATAACTTTTTCTTGTTTTTCTCAGATTAGTCTGTGCATCCGCATTGGTTTCCATCTGTGCCCCCGCTCGATTAGTTCTGCCCCCATTAATCGCGCAAGTTTCCGAAGCAGAAAATGGCTACACACAAACGCATGCAGCGCCGGATGCGGCTTGACCGCCTGGGGAAGCCAACTCAAGCGAAAAGGAAGGAGGACCAGCCAACCATTGCATGCGCATTTACTATCGATATTTATGCAGCTTACTCATGCGCAGGGGAAAATTTGTCCAGAAAACTCAAACTACTGCCTTCCTTGGTATGCGGGAGGAGAGTTATGCGCAGAGTATAAAATATGTGACGGTAAAGCTTTGTAATGCCCCGGCCCAAGCGAAAGATGGTTGTGCACGAGGAGGGCGAGATCATGCAGACGGAACAGGAACCGACAAGGGAGCTCACTAATGTCTCGATGGACCTCACCGTGCTCCACTGCCCCTTGTGCCTCCGCCCCTTGACGCCTCCAGTGTATGAAGTTCGAATACACCTCGTCCATTCGGCTGATTGAGCAAGGTGCAAGTTTCTTGATTGATGTGCTGTTTGATTGATTTCTGCAGTGCAAGGGAGGGCACCTGGCCTGCGCGGACTGCCGTGTCGAGCGCCCCGGGAACCAGCAGCAGTGCCAAAAGTGCGAGCGTGGCGGTGGCTTCGACGTGAGGAACATGGCGGCGGACGCCGTCGTTTCGTCGCTGAGGGTGGAGTGCCCGCACGAAGGTTGTGGGCTCTACGTCACTTACCACAAGCTCGCCGATCACCAGAGCATGTGTTCGCTTGCGCCCTGCAAATGCCCCGTGCTCGTCTGCGGCTACGAAGGCCTGCCGCCGGCGCTCTACCACCACATCAGCAACACACATCCCATGCCCATGCACAGGATCCAGTATGGCAAGGTGCTCCAGCTGCAAGTGCCACTGTGGGAGCCACGGCTCTTGCTGTTCGCGCAGGAGGACGGCAGCACGTTTTTCTTGGTCGGCAGCATGCTCGACATTGGCGCGCCTATCGCCATGTCAGTGGTCTACATCAGAGCGGGGGCGTCCCCACTGCCGCACTACATGGCCAAGCTGTGGGCGAACGGCCCGCTGGGGGAGCCCAAAGGCACGACCGATGCCGTCAAGGTGGAAATGGAGGTGACAAGCAGCAAGGATCCCGGCGACGTCGACGTGCAGGAGCTGACCTTCTTCATAGTTCCACCCAAGCTGTTGGCCGGGGCTAAGCTGGTGTCCCTCCACATTCAGATTGACAAGCTCACGTCCTAAATGTTTCTACAGTGCCTTCTGTTTATCTTAGTAATATGCTAATATAGGGATTACCTCGGTCTACTTTAGCTTAAGAAATGGTGGGTTTTGGTGGCGATGCAGCAATTACTTCGACATCAGATCAGTAATTTCCAACAGTCGAACGGATATTTTGTGTCTGTTGGATATAAAGTTCCTTTGGGTAAGAAGTACTAGATAAAAGGAGATGTATGTAGACGTATTTTAGTTTTAGATACATTCCTTTTTATCCATTTTGATGACAAGCACTCCCTCCGTTCCACAATACATGCCTTCCATTTGTCAAAATATAGATATATCTAGACATGTTTTAGTATATAGGTACATCCATGATAGAGCTAGTCGGATGGTTGAGAACACTACAATTCATAGCTACAGATGCGTGTGTGACTCCCAGATGCAGAAGCCGGGGGTCATCATCCTCCTTTTCGAGAAAAAACAGACGCGTGTGTGAGAGGACGAGTGTGTGCATGCACCTCTTCTCTTCCTGTATAACATACTAAACTCAGAGTACAAGTTTTTTTGGGTGGCACGATGGTGCGTGCAAGAAGTCCCGAGAGATAGGTTTAATGCGTCTAAAAAAAGACTAGCCTATAGCTCTCCACGCGGCTATTCCTGTCGAACACCCCATTAACCGTAAGATATCTATACGACGGTGCCAGTTATTGCACGTACACAGCAGTACTCCCTCTGTCCAGGTGCATAGGGCATCTAAGAGAAATTAGAATTTCCAAATGTATAAGGCGTGATCTAATTAAATGTGCCTCGTTTTGCCTCCCATGCAGCTCTGTTAATCTCTTCTCTCCACTTCCCATGCATGCATCATTCATCCATCCATAGAGTTGCATGCTTAAGGGTTGACTTGGGCATGGGTGTAACATGTGCATGCCAATGAGGGTAGCGGGGATTGGGTGTGAGACCTTAAACGGGGTCATGTGAACTGTCTCAACTACAATCATGGATTAAATGCCTTTCTTGGTTGCGTTGTTGAGAAACAACGATAGGCTCTTTCCATTATTTTCAAATAAATCGCTGGCCTATCTCCTTGCGCCTAAATCGCAGTGCAACCTCTAATACGTCCTATGCACCTGGACAGAGGGAGAAGAAAAAGAACTACTACACCACGGCCGAGAACACGTGCCCACGTAATGCCATCCGAGACTAGTGTCGCACTTCGAAACTACAACCGTCAATAAATTTTGAGCTTGCGTCTCGTCACATTCCAAATTACTCCATGCTATATTGAATTGCAAACCTGTTCACACCAATCACAACCTAAACAGTTTCCCACTTAGGAGTGTATTAGTGCTCGGTTATAAATACTAGTATGCCAAGATGACTGCACATTCCTCCTCCACTCCTCATCCACAAAAAACAAACAAGTCATCCAGCATCCTTCCCTTGTGTCTGCCATGGCTAGCGTGAGTTCTAGGTCGAGAGATTGCCACCAGGGAGAGGCGAGTATGGATGCGGAAGCACGAGAGATGTCCTGCCTCGCTGCAAAAGCAGCCGACATGTCCTGCCGCGCGGAAGTAGCAGCACAGAGGTCCCGCTGCGCTGCTGAAGTAGCAAAGAGGTCCCGCCGCGCCGTTGATGCAGCAGACTAGTCCAGCCGTGCCGCAGAAGCAGCAGAGATGTCCCGTCATGCCGCGAATGCAGCAGAGATGTCCCACCGCGCCGCAGCGGCCTGGGAAAATTTCTCGCGGGCAGGCGACGACTGTTATAGGCGCATGCATGCAATCGTCCATAGCCAGATAGATCAGATCTCCGGCTGGGCGAGGTTGCAGGACGACATGAAAGCCTCGTTAGAACAGTCTACCGGCATCATCAGGCAACTAAGGGAGGGAAATGAGAGGCTCCGGGCCGAGCACGACCTGCTGAGGGTGAAGATCATCCGAAGTGTAGACCAGCAGGAAGAGACCAGTGCGTTGTTGAATAGGACCGGCGTCATTGTCAAGAAACTTATGGACGAGAATGACATGCTCCGCATCAAGCGCCAAAGGCTAGTGGAGGAATCCGTGGATGTTCTCAAGCAGTGTCTTGAGGACACGAAAGAGCTCATTGCCGCTCGCCGCGGAGACTAGTTCCCGTGGCCTGTAGCAACGCATTAAGAAAGTAGAGATCTGCGAGCCAGATCCTTGTCTTCCTTCGTCTTTTACCCTTGTGTATTTCAGGCGTAGCCCCATGTGGCTTTTCTAATTACCTTTCTAATTATGTAAGACAATTAATCATCCTTATATATTCATCAGTCTTGCTATAAGTCACAGTAGATGCTATATAGGTCCCTCGGATCTTACATCAAGATCCATGCTTTCAGATTTTCTTTTTTCTCTCTTAATTCTCAGTCGAGTGAGACATAGCCACGCCATTAAACAGAGGCTCGGGCGCCATTAATGGAGACCTTGGGAGAGAGGTAGATGGCAGATGGAGGTCAAAGGGCTCTCCTCCCGATAAGCACGCGCAGGGGTCTGATCGCATGCCTCTCGTACTCAAATAGCTACCCTGCACGACGCCTCCTAACTAATAAAAAATGAGGACGCGTGGCGGCACGTAAATGGTAGTAAATAGAACACCCACGGTTTCAATAATACTTGTGTTTCCGAATGTAACGTGACATCACTTGTTCTAAAATGACTTTGTTGATTGTTAATGTGTGCGCCTTCGCAAATCGGACATGGCACCAAGCCAAGTTTCATTATTTTCATGCGTGTTTTGGATTTACAGGAATTAAAAAACTAAGTTTCTCAATGTTTCCAGCCCAGCCACGACGCCCAGAATTTTGAATTTCATTCCCATCTCTTGCATGGAACCTAGAAATTTACCCGAGGACACACATGTGATTATTCAACCAACTTTGGTGCACTGGAACATGTGCTTGTATTTCAAATTTGAATTATGCACACAAAGGTGACACGTTCCCTCTTAGAACCACGAGCCTTCTTGAGAGAAGCTCCGATTTGCAAGAAGCTTATACCCAAATTTGTTCCTATTCGGCCATTTTTTTACCACGGCATGGTACTACCATGAAATGACACCATGCCAAGTATCATGATTTTAAAACCAAGTTTCTCAATGTTCTCGACCGAGCCACGATGCCCAGATGTTTGAATTTTATTCTCATTTTTGCATGGGACCTAGAAATTCACCCGAGGGCACAAATGTGATTTTTCAACCAACTTTGGTGCACGAGAGTATGTACTTGTAGTTCAAATTTGAATTATGCACATTAAATAACCAAAAACTCAATTAATGTGTAAAAAGGCCAAACGAAGCCGGAATGATTTCCAAAATTTAACAGGGCACTCATGTAGTTCTATGCAGCCTTTGTAAATAAACTCAAGGGGGACAACGTATATCGCTTCACACTCAAAGGTGGCATGTTCCCTCTCAAAACCACGAGCCTTCTTGAGAGAAGCTTCGGTTTGCAAGAAGCTTATACCAAAATCTGTTCCTATTCGGCCAATTCTTTTACCACAGCATGGTAGTACCATGACATGACACCCATGCCAAGTTTCATGATTTTCAGACATGTTTCGGATTTACAAGAATTTAAAAAACAAGTTTCTCAATGTTCTCGACCGAGCCACGACGCCCAGATGTTTGAATTTTATTCTCATTTCTTGCATGGGACCTAGAAATTCACCCGAGGACACAAATGTGATTTTTCAACCAACTTTGGTGCACGAGAGCATGTGCTTGTAGTTTAAATTTGACTTATGCACATTAAATGACCAGAAACTCAATTAATGTATAAAAAACAACAAACGAACCCGGAATAATTCCAAAATTTAAGAAGGCACTCATGTAGTTCTATGTTACCTTTGTTAAGAAACTCAAGGGTGGGGGGCAACGTATATCGTTTCACACTCAAAGGTGGCACGTTCCCTCTTAGAACCACGAGCTTCCAAATCGGCCCAATTTTTTACCACAACATGTTAGTGCCATGACATGACACCATGCCAAGTTTCTTGATTTCCATAGGAGTTTTGGATTTACATGAATTTAAAATCTAAGTTTCTCGATGTTCTTGGCTGAGTCACGACGCCCAGATGTTTGAATTTCATTCTCATTTCTTCCATGGGACCTAGAAATTCAACCAAGGACACACATGTGATTTTTCAACCAACTTTGGTGCTCCGGAGCATGTGCATGCAGTTCATATTTAGATTATGCACTTTAAAAGTCCAGAAACTCAATTAATGTATAAGAAGGCCAAACGAACCCGAAATAATTCCAAAATTTAACAGGACACTCATATAGTTCTATGTTGCCTCTGTAAAGAAAATCAGGGGGGAGGCAGCGTATATCGTTTCGCACACAAAGGTGACACGTTCCCTCTCAGAACCATGAGGCTTATTGAGAGAATCTCCGGTTTTGCAAGAAGCTTATACCGAAACTTGTCCCAATTCAGCCAAAAATTATACATATGAAAACAGGGTTAAGGTTATCCCAAACATCTCGCTACCTAGACCAATAATGTACTATGATTTGAATTCAACATAAAATGGATACAAATATTTGAATTGGAGAGCGTATGGTACATGTAGTTCATAGTGAAATATGATTACTGCTATATGCATTCTTTTTTGCTATCAAGATAATATTTTAAATTATTGTATAACTTGACAACAATCGTATTCAAATAAGGAAAATTGATTCAAATTAGTCCATATGGTAGATGACAATATATGTGTTCACATGGTGGAGTAAAATGTTCATATATGATGGAAGATCAAAATGTACGACTACATCAATTATAAACCGCAAGGTCACCTAACGATATATTTGAATTCAACATAACGTGAATTAAAAAATTAAAATTCGAGATCCTGGCATTTGTAATCATATAAAAAGGGACATTACTCTTTCTTTTGGTGGGAATTGATTTGTTTTTTGTTGTTGTTCAGGGAAGTGCGAATCAATTTGGTACTGTGCAGGGTAATCTTGTTCTCCCGTTTTTTTTACATTTTTCTTGTAGTTTTTTCAATGGCATCTATAGTAATATACTAAAAGGGGACATGACTCTCTTGTGTCTTGTATGAATTTTTTTACACGTTAAGTTTGTTCTGCCGAACAAGGAATCCACACCTTGTTATCCTAAAATTTTCAAGCTTGAGTATCTTTTGTCTCACCTGCTTTGAAACTCCCGCCTCTTCAACCCGTGCCATGCCTTGTTATCCCGAAATTTCGACGCGCATGAAAACTCCCTCCTCATCCAAAATCGGTCCCGTAGCCCAGACACGCGAAATCCCCCTTCTACCACTCAGTCGGAAATGAAGCTCCACATCGCGGTGTCAAAACCGGTGGGGGTACGCTGGTAACTTGCCCTACATTTAGGACAAGCACGTCCCTAAGCTTGGCACCCCCTCCCTCTTCTCCCCCCCCCCATTCGTACACCGAGGCCGCCAAAACTGATGCTCCTCCATCGGCCTCCCGACCGCCGCCTAGCCGGAGACTCTTCCCTGAGTACGTCGTCAATCGC
>NC_057810.1:542730285-542762164 GCF_018294505.1 Triticum aestivum | reverse complement strand
GCAACAGCTCGCCTTCCCTCATCCACCACACCAGATGAGGATCCGTCGTCGATCTCGTCATCCTGCCGGATCATCTCGCCTTCCCTCTTCCCCGATGTTCGCCTCGTCTATCGCACCACCTCAATCCCCACAGCACCGTCTTGACCTGCCCCACCGGAACCGCAACACCCTCACCAATTGCTCCGATGAAGCCGAGGCCAACTCGGCGCCACCAAGGAGGTTCTGCACTCACCGCCGCATTTTATCTTTTATTCGATCTCACAGGGTTGCCGGTGCTCGATACCCAGCAGACATGGCGGGTCTCCATCGACGGCGCCGTCGCCGGCCACATCATCCACGGCGTTTCTCCCCCATGTCATTGCTTCCTCGATGGCGACTTCCACAATGGCACTAGCTGCAGCTACTCCGGCTCTCGCTCGCGCTGTGGCTCTGTTCTTGCTGTCGGTCGTGCTATTGCACTGCTCTTGCTTTCATTCATGTTGCTGCTCTGCTCTTGCTCTCGCTTGCGCTGCTGCTGCTGCTGCTGTACGACCTCCGGCAGCTACAGGAGTTGCTTCTTTAGCACTCGCTCGCGGTGCTACTGCATGACTTGCTCTTTGCTAGTGCGTTCCCTGCTCGAGCGTGCTGATTTAGATCACTGCTTCTCTGCTACTAATGCTCGAACGCCCTAAACATCTATTGCAATGCTCTGCTACTAGTTCAATCAGTTTCGACAGTAAAATTCAGTTTCGATTGTAAATTTCATTTTCTTCAGTTAAGTTTAGAATGAACAGTACTTACAACATCTGTTGGAGCGGCCGTGGCACGGCTGATGCGTTTTACATCTAGCACTTTTTGGTGATGTATTTTACATCATCTATCATAGATGATATTAGGGTCCCACTTCATATTAACGTTGTCTGTCTTGTCCTGCTTCAGCCTCGTCGCCGTACACCTCACCGGGGCTGCTCCAACAACGGAACCGTCCATCACAGCGGAGCAGTACCCTCGGCGCCGTTTCCAGAGGCCTCGGATCGTCTTCGATGCCTCCAACAGTCACACAAGCATCACCATCCTCCACGTCCAACCCAATGATGCTGAGGTCCACAAGGCTATGCCAAAGAGGTTGTACACTCGTCGCATCACTTTGTTACTCTGCATTCATGTCGATCCCTCAGGGATCCTTTGCTATGGAACTACTATTCGTGCAAATCTGTTAGAAGGAGTGGAGCAAAGCAAAACTGGAGGAGTTTTTTCCTTTGGTGTCTCTTTCAAAGAAAAAATGTAGGAATTTTATTCACTTGGACGTCCTTTTCAAATTAATATGCATGAAGAACAGAACTGATTGCATTACTGGCATAATAAGATGCTTATTTTTTTCATTTTCACGTGGTTTGACTTTAATTTGACCACATTTCTCCATTCCTGTGTTCTTCCAATTCATGTGAACCAAACACCCAGGTTGACTGAAATCCTATGTTTCCAAATGCTCTGTTTTGCACATGCATTCCTATCCTATTCCTGTGTTTTTCCTGTCCCTGCGTTTATAGAATCCTCCAATTCTAAGGAGCCCTTACAGATTTACTTCATTTTCAGATAGGCGTCAAAGAAAACTATGTGTGTTATGTCCTACTCCTGCCGTGCCGTCATTCACCCCACCTGAGGTGCACCATCGACAGAAGCATTCACAACAGCAGAGATCCCCCCTGCAGACTTTCTTTCGCCGCCTCAGATCATCTTCCCCGTTGTCGGCAGCCATGCCAACTGCATTACCATCATCGACTGAGCAAATGAACCTGAGGACTACACAGTTCCGGAAGAGAGGTCGCAGTCTTTCATGTTTGCTTACGTTATACATCGGTTATTATTACCTGCTACTTTATCGTTCAAACTTGAGTTTTGAAATGCCCATGGGTCTCATATCGAGCCAGCACTGAATAGTATCTGTCTACTATCTGGTTCATTTGGGGTCTTCTATGTGGTTCATGTTGGGTGGGCAACAAACAATAGATGATCCATTGTCTATCTTTTTAAACTGAAGCTATAATCTACCTGCTATCATTAGTTTTGGATCCATCCACTCGTTTGCTACCATCAGTCTTGATTTTTGCATGCACCCCTTAGGTCTTACAAAATATAACTATTTTTTATTATGCATGTCAGATATTGTACACAATCGTACTGAACATGTAGAGAAAAAGAGAAGACCGTTGTGTGGGTATATAATGTCATGCAGATGCTGCTCCATGGTGGACGAAGTGCCCCCCCCCCTCCTGCATTTCCAGATTGTATTCCAAAGGAAGATAACTGTTCAGATGGGGATTCAGAAGGAGCCGACCACACCTATTTACCACCTGAGGTGTTTGCTCTAACCTGGCATGCTGATGTTGGTCATATCATGCATATGGCGCCTTGCATTGCTTACATTATACATCTTATATGTCATCAGCTTAGTTTAGATTTGCTTTGTGTGAATGCCACTTTTTTGGTTTCTATATCATACTCCCACCATTCCTAAATATTTATCTTTTTACAGATTTCAACAAGTGACTACATACAGAACAAAATGAGTGAATCTACACTCTAAAATATGTCTATATACATCCGTATGTGCTAGTCCATTTGAAATCTCTAAAAAGAAAAATATTTAGGAACGGAGGGAGTATATGGGAATTATGCAATGCCATCTTCTTTAGCCAGGCATCATATACGTGAATCATGCAATGCCATCCTGTTTAGCCAGTCATCGTATATGTGAATTATATCGTGCCATATTTTTTCCATAATGTATTCCATTTGTCAACAATGTTTATACATCCATCTACTCTTCCTGTGCATCAGCCATTTGAGTCGGTCATGGGAAAATCTGGAGTGAAAACAAGGTCTTCTGTGCAGTCAGTGCTACATGTCGATGCAGATTTCTTGCTGGTTACAAATAGCTCCTTAGAGGAGGATTCAGAGACAGATGACCAGTCGTATCCCCCCCGAGGTGCGTGCTCTAACTTGGCTGGGTTATATTGCTCATATCATGCATATGGTGTCTTGCATTGCCATGCCATCTGCTTAGATTAGACATGCTTTGTGTGAATGCCTCATGTTTGCTTTCTATATCAGATATGTGAATTATGCAATGCCATGTTTTCCAGCCAGTTATCATATATGAGAATTATGCACCGCCATGTAGCCAGGTGTCGGTGTACTAGAGTAGGGGTACCCTAGTATCCCGAACTTGTGCACGGGCGGTCGCAGCACCCCGCGGCAAGGCTTGCCGGGTGACCGCCAAGGTCCTCCGTGGTTCCTTTGGAGCCATTCAAGAACAAAGTATTCAAGCCAAGGAGACAAGGCCCCGGCAAGAGGAGCTTGCCGGGAAGGCCAACCAAGGCATCTCAAGGAACTTGCTGCAACGCGCCACGCGTCCCGGCAAGGCCCGGTGAGCGACAAGCTTCCGGACGCGACAAGACAACAGCCGCGGCAAGGCGCTTGCCGCGGCAAACAACCACTCTGTACCCGCGCTACAGCACATCCACCAACGTGTCGCCCTGGGACCTTTCCAAGCGCGCGTGGCAAGAGGCTGTGCGGCCAGCGGTGCACGGTGGCAAGCGACGCTGACAAGATTGCCATTGTGGCAAGCGGTGGCGTCCCTGACGGTCCCTTTTTGCACTATTTGGGCGACGTAGATAGGCATTTAATGCCTTTGTCCCCTGCCGTCAGGGTTAGGTATGATACACTGTACATGTGGTTGTACCAACCGCAATTCCTTTTCCATTTTTTCCCTTGTCTACGTTGCCAACTGTCGGAGACCCCTTTAGCATATAAAAGGAGGCCCATGCGCAACATAGAGAGGGGGTTCGGAAGCCAGAAAAACACTCACGCTCGGTCTCGTTAGCAGCTAGAGTGTACTGTAGCACTCAGCGCTCCCGAGAAAGAACTCAATACACCCAGACATGCAGTAGTAGGAGTGTTATCTCTCCGGAGAGCTCCGAAGATGGGTAAACTGCTCGTGTGCTTCGCCTCGATCCGCTCTTCATGCGATCTCCGCCCCCCGCCGAACCGAAAGGGGCTCGGTCCGCCGGTCCCATAGGTGTTCGTGGATCAGTTTCCCCGACATCTTTGGCGCGCGCGCCAGGTAGGGGGCGTCGAGGTTGTGTGAACCTGATCCGGCGTTCACACGAGCTAGATCTTCATCTTCTTCATCGACATGCCACCGAAGAAGAAGACTTCGGCGACAGTTGTTCCGTCCATGTCGATACCACCACCACAGGAGCAAACGAGTGGTGGGGTAGACGCCGGCGGAAGAACGGGCATCGACGAGGGAGCTCACGGTGCTGCCAGGTCCAAGGACAAGGACGTGCAGACCTCGGCGTCCGTACATGCACCGCGCCCATCTCAGGAGACGCAGGACCGACAGCATCATGGTATTCGCAGTGCCATACGTTTGTTGGACCAAGATCGCGCTGGTGGATCTCGTGGTGCTCAAGACCAGCATGCACGCCAACATGCTGGCACGAGCGAGACACGGTCGCCTGGACGGGATACTGCTCCTTCTAACATAGTTAGAAGTCCGAGCATATCCCGCTCCTCGCGCCGTTCGCCACTGCCGCCCACCACTCCAGCAGAAGCTTTGGCGCGAGCTCAACTGCTCCTGGATTACCCTCCAACGGCAGACAAGATCGATGAATGGAGGGCCACCATTCAGAGTCTCATCGGCTTCGCCAACGGCGACACTCTGCGGCAGCCGAGTACATCGCTGCCGCGGCAGGACTGCCAGGCACGAGCCGATGGCGACGAAACCGGTGGGGGTGCAACCACCATGCACTCTCCACCCCGAAGGCCAAGATCGCCGACTCGCCGGATCCACCTCGACAACGACTCCACTGCATCATCAGATCCACGAGCTCGTCGCGATCAGCGCCAAGTTCTTCACGAACGACAGCAAGAAGACGCTCGAACTCGCATCGAGCGCCGAAGAGAAGCGCGGCATCAATCAGACCAGCGCGCTGGGCCCTCTGTCGACATGCATGCACCAGGGGAACCAGGCGACTTGCCGTACGCGGTAGGTTGCCCTGCGTTCACTCGTGAGCTGCGGCAAGTCCAGTGGCCCAGCACGAAGAATTTCAAGCCAGACGTACCAGAGAAGTATGACGGCAAGTCGCATCCGTCGGAGTTCCTCAGCATCTACACCATCACGGTGCAAACTGCCAGGGGGCAGGACGACAAGATCCTAGCCAACTACTTCCCGCTGGTGCTCAAGCCCAATGTCAGATCCTGGCTCATGCACTTGCCGGACAACTCCATATCCTCCTGGGAAGATCTATGCCATCAGTTTGTTGGCGCCTTTACAGGCGGCCACAAGCCTCATGGCCAAGAGAGCGACCTTCATCTGCTCGCCCAGAAGGAAGGAGAGCCCCTGCACAAGTACATTCAAAGATTCAGCCGCGTACGGCACAACATCCCAGATGTCCACCCTGCCGCGGTAATCAGCGCGTTCCATCAGAACGTGCGAAACCGCAGGATGCGGGAGGAGATGGCGATGTGCAAGATCAGAGACGTCAGTGAGCTATATGCCCTGGCCAACAAGTGTGCACGTGCTGAGGAAGGGAGGAAACTCCCCGGAGAGAATACAGAAGCAGGAGGATCTGATAGTGAGGAGGCTGCCCCGGCAAAGAAAAACCGGCGGCGGAACAACAGGAAGAAGAAAGGCAAAGATGTGCTAGTCGTTGAGCAGTCCGACAACGGAGGTGGTGCCAAGAAAGCAAAAACTGGTAGCTCCGACAAGGAGATTGCCGCAGGCACCAACTACCAGGCTGTGGCGGTCGCCGACAAGCAGGACGGCACCAACAAGCAGTATTGCAAGATCCACCGCACCAAGGGCCATGACCTCTAGAGCTGCAAGAAGGTCGAGCAGCTTGTCGAGCAGCAAAAGGCTGAATACGAGCGACGCGACAAGGAGAAGGCCCAGGAAGGTGCTAGAGGAGCCGGCAAGAAACGTCCCGGCCGAGGAGGACGCCGCGGCAAGGCCAAGCAGCGGCAAGGAGACAGACCTCCCCGCGGCCGCGACAAGGATGAAGATGACGACGACGATGAATATATGGATGATGATGAGACCGATGAGCAGGAGTTCCAGAAAGCCACAGAGGTCCTGTGCGTTGACGGAGGTGCTTCTCTGCATACTTCACACCGCCAGCTCAAGCAGTGGGTGCGATAAGTCAATGCGGCAGAACCACCCGTCGATTCACGCAAACCTCTGAAATGGTCCAGCACGCCTATCATCTTTGATATTGAGGACCACCCTGATCGCATAACTGTGGTCGGGTGCTTGCCGATGTTGGTTTCACCAACTATCCGCAACCTCAAGGTCACTAAGATGCTAGTTGACGGCGGGGCCGACTTGAACCTGATCTCCTCCGCGGTACTCCAGAAACTCCAGATCCCTGATGGCGAGCTCGAAGAGACCGGCACATTCCAAGGAATCAATCCGGGAAGGAGCAAGCCGAAGGGAAAGATCACGTTGCCGGTGACATTTGGCAGCGAGTTGAACTTCAGGACTGAGAGGGTCACTTTTGACGTTGCTTATTTTCCGTTGCCTTACAATGGGATACTCGGCCGTCCAGCACTCGCCAAATTCATGGCAGCCTCTCACTATGCATACAACATGCTGAAGATGCCAGGCCCGATAAGTGTCATCTCTGTCCCTGGCGACAAGAAGGATGCTCTTATCTGCGGTGACAAGATCTACCGGGAAGCAGCAGCCGCAACAGATCACAAGTCACTTGCCGTTGAAGCTCCCGGGGCGAAGAAGAAAACCAAGTCCGGCAAGAGTTCTGATGCCCACTCCGGCAAGCGCACCTCTTCGAAGTGCTGCGCTGCCGTCGAGGACGCACCATCGAGCTCCACCGGCAAGTGTAAGAAGACAATGGTAGCTCCACCAGAGACCAAGAAGGTGTCCGCCAAGGAGGATGGCACTGGTGGTACCTTCACCATCAGTGCCACTCTCGACCATAAATAGGAAAGCACGCTCGTTGCTTTCCTGCGGGCGAACTTCGACGTATTTGCGTGGCAACTGTCTGACATCCCCGGTGTTCCCAGGAAAGTAATCGAGCACCATCTTGCCGTCTGTCCTCATGCGCGGCCCGTCAAGCAGAAAGTCAGGAAACAGGCAGTGGAGTGCCAAGAATTCATCGCAGAAGAAATCAAGAAATTGGAAGCAGCAGGCCTTGTCAGAGGAGTGCTCCATCCTACGTGGTTGGCCAACCCTGTAGTCGTGCGCAAGGCAAACGGGAAATGGAGGCTTTGTATCGACTTTACCAATGTCAATAAAGCTTGTCCCAAAGACCCATTTCCCTTGCCGCGCATCGACCAGATTGTTGACTCCACGGCCGGATGTGACTTGCTTTCATTTCTTGATGCATACTCAGGATACCATCAGATCTTCATGGCAGAAGAGGATGAGGAGAAGACCGCGTTCATCACCCCATGTGGCACATACTGTTTCGTACGGATGCCTTTCGGTTTAAAGAATGCGGGTTCAACATTTGCAAGGGTAGTCCATGACGCTTTTGAGCCGCAAATACACAGAAATGTGGAAGCCTACATAGATGACATAGTGGTCAAGAGCAAGGACAAGGCGACTCTGATTCAAGATTTAGACGAAACCTTTGCAAATCTGTGCAAGATCAACCTCAAGCTTAACCCCGAGAAGTGTGTGTTCGGAGTCCCCTCCGGCAAGCTTCTCGGGTTCTTCGTGTCTCAGCGGGGAATTGAAGCCAATCCCGACAAGATCAAGGCCATGTAGCAGATTGAAGCACCAAAGCGCGTCAAGGATGTACGAAGACTTGCTGGTTGCATAGCTGCTCTCAGCAGGTTTATCTCTAGGTCTGCTGAGCGCGCCCTACCATTTTTCAAAATATTGAAAAAGGCAAGTCCAATGAAATGGACTCCGGAAGCGGAGGCTGCACTGCAGGACTTAAAGAGATACCTGTCCTCCACTCCAACACTTGTCGCGCCTAAGCCACAAGAGAAGTTGCTGCTATATATAGCGGCAACCAATCAAGTGGTTAGTGATGCGTTAGTAGCAGAGAGGGAGGCGGATGATGAGCCAGCAACCACGGCAGATGCATCCAGCGCCAAGCAGAGGACTTCACCGGCAAGCTCTGGTCCCGACAAAGATGGATCTGCGCAGGCGCGTGAGAAGATGCAGAAAAGAATGGTGCAGCGCCCAGTTTACTTTGTCAGTTCCCTTCTGCAGGGGGCTAGGTCAAGGTACTCTGGTGTGCAGAAATTGCTTTTCAGCCCTCTCATGGCCTCGAGAAAGCTGTGCCATTACTTCCAAGCACATGAGATCACAATCGTCACTCGTTTTCCGCTGAAAAGGATACTGCAAAATCCAGAAGCAACAGGCAGGATTGTCGAGTGGGCACTGGAACGGTCAAGCTTTGGCCTCAAGTTTGAGAGCACTTCAACTATCCAAAGCAGAGCATTGGCGGAGTTCATAGCAGAATGGACGCCAACACAAGATGAAGAGATTCCAGAAACGAGCATCCCCGTCAAGGAAGCAAGCAAAGAGTGGCTGATGTACTTTGATGGTGCCTTCTCGCTGCAAGGCGCCGGTGCGGGCGTGCTACTTGTTGCACCCACCGGAGAGCACCTCAAGTACGTAGTCCATATGCACTTTCCCAAGGAGCAAGCAACGAACAATACCGCAGAGTATGAAGGTTTGCTTGCCGGTCTCAGAATCGTAGAAGACCTTGGGATCAAGAAGCTCATTGTCAGGGGTGACTCACAACTTGTCGTCCACCAAGTGAACAATAATTATCAGAGTCCGTTGATGGAACCTTACGTTGATGAAGTGAGAAAGCTAGAAGAGCACTTTGACGGCCTACAGATGGAACATGTTCCAAGAGCTCAGAACAACATTGCCGATGGCCTGTCGAAGTGCACCGCACTTAAGTTACCTGTGGAACCAGGGATCTTTGTGCTCAGACTAACTCAACCGTCTGTAACGCCATCAATTGGACAAAGCAAGAAGAGGAAGTTGATTTCTGGTGACTATTTTCCGGCAGAGCTCCCCGAAGCCGCCGCCAAGAAGGTCTTCAAGATCAACACCAAGGATGCTGAGGAGCAGTCTGCTCCGGCAAGCCCTAGGGTTTGTTCCGTTGAAGCAGACGCTCCCGACAAGTTTTGCTCCGGCAAGCTTGCCGGGGAATGTCAAGCGCCGGCTGAGCCGCAGGTTCTCGCCGTGGAAGCGAATGTTCCCGCAGCAGCAGATGTGCCTTTAGTCCTTGTTGTCGAGCCGCAAGCTCCAGCATGGGCACAGCAGATTGTCTGTTTCCTTCAGACAGGAGAACTTCCCGAAGAGCAAGAAGAAGTGGAAAGAGTAGCCCGGCAGTCAAGTATGTACCAGTTTGTCGACAACACACTGTACAGAAGAAGACTCAACGGCGTGAAATTGAAGTGTATTCACCGGGAAGACGGACAAAAGCTATTGGCAGAGATACATGGAGGCATATGTGGTCACCACATTGGTGCAAGAGCACTTGCCGGCAAAGCATTCTGGCAAGGTTTATTTTGGCCGACAGCCCTCCAGGATGCAACTGCACAAGTAACCAAGTGTGAAGCGTGCCAGTTCCATTCCAAGCAGATACACCAGCCAGCTCAAGCTCTCCAGACGATCCCTTTATCCTGGCCATTTCCGGTCTGGGGGCTCGACATCCTCGGCCCCTTTCCCCGAGCTGTCGGGGGCTTTGAGTACTTGTACATTGCAATCGACAAGTTCACAAAGTGGCCGGAAGTGGAAGCAGTGAGGAAGGTGACAGCATAGTCAGCAGTCAAGTTCTTCAGGTCGATTGTTTGCCGCTTCGGGATCCCTAACAGGATCATCACCGACAACGGCACGCAATTGACGAGCCGCACCTTCATGCAGTACGTCCAAGACCTTGGCGCCAAGGTCTGCTTCGCTTCTGTTGCTCATCCGAGAAGTAACGGTCAAGCGGAGAGGGCGAATGCTGAAGTGCTGCACGGGCTCAAGACCAGGACTTTCGACAGGCTGCACAAGTGCGGAAAGAACTGGATTGAGGAGCTACCGGTGGTTCTTTGGTCGCTCAGAACGACACCAAATCGAGCCACTGGCCAGACACCTTTCGCTCTAGTCTATGGAACGGAAGCAGTTCTCCCCATGGAACTCGTATACGGGTCACCTCGAGTGCTCGCTTATGATGAGCTTGAGCAAGAGCAGTTGCGACAAGATGACGCGCTGCTCCTTGAGGAGGACCGTCTTCAGGCCGCTGTACGAGCTGCTCGATAACAGCAAGCTTTGCGCCGCTACCATAGCTGCAAAGTTAATGCCAGAAGTCTCGAGGAAGAAGACCTTGTTCTTCGGCGCGTTCAGTCCGCCAAGAATTCCAACAAGTTGACACCGAAGTGGGAAGGCCCTTACCGGGTGAAACGAGTCACTAGGCATGGCGCTGTCCGCCTTGAGACCGAAGATGGCATTCCGGTGAGCAACTCCTGGAACATTGAGCATCTTCGTAAGTTTTACCTGTAGGGCGCGGTTGCCGGAACCTGTTCCGGCAACCACCTTTTGTACAAGTCTTGCCGATGTTTCATGTAATCCTTTGTACAAAGCCGGGCGCAGACCCCGTGCATAAGTAAAGCTCATGTGCTCCGCACATCTTGTCAATTTCATGCTTTCTACTATTTTTTGGCATGCGTTATCTGACACTTTGCGCAGCGCCTACCCCCGGTAAGCAATAACGAGCCGTAAGGCTCCATATCTTTATTTTCTCTTCTTTCTTTTTCTCAAAGAAAGGAAGGTTCCCTCGCCCACAAGTTTGCCGGGGGGAAAGGAGAAGATAATGGTGTGGACCAAGTGTCGTTCGAGGAAGCTTCGCCTTACCGGGAAGCAAGCGACAGAAAAGCTAAGTTGCTAAAGTTTGAGCAATCAGTTTTAAAAAAATTAAGTTATCTTCCTCGAACGACCGTGCTTTGTATGGAAAACCTGTGCGCGGAGGAACCAACTCGTAGCTAGTTGCGCCCTTACTTTGTTTCGAGTCCGCTCAACAACTTAAGTGAGCTGCGACTAGTTGCGACAAGGTTTCTTGTCGGTAGCGACACCGCCAGCAGGCTGCTGACGTCCCGCACTCAACGCTCGCGGCTAAGGTGCCTGCGCCGACAAGTTCCCTAAAAGCGTAGGGCAAAAACATACAAAGGAAGGAATCAAGTAAAGGAAATAACATAGCAATCGCTACCCGAAATAGAGTCATATTACAAGATAGCTTGTCGCAGCTCTAACAGATTGTTCTCATAACATGACCAGCAGTGACAAGAAAAAGAGAAAACGGGCGGCCTAATCTACGCGATCGCCCTCAACCCTCTTGATCCCGCTCACCTTGTCCACAATGGGTGCGACAAGGGTCTTGAGCGCTTCCAGATTAGCATCCGGCGGCAGGGACCTGAGGACGTTGGTGAGGTTGAGGCCTGGGTTGCAGAAGGCCACCTTCACCAGCACCTTTTGAAGAGCTCCCGCGCAAATCTTGCGCGACTCGTCGGCCAGCTGCTTCGAGATCTTCTCCCGGAGTCGCTGGAGGGCCGTCGCCACGCCTTTGAAGAACAAGCTGAGCTTGGCGCTGGGTTGGAGGTGCTCATCGGAGGAATACCCGAGATCCTCCATCCCCAGCTGCGCCAGCTCCCCGTCGATGGCTGCGGCAACATCCACGAGACCCTCGGTCCAGTGCTCCACATTCTCCCTAAAAGCGTTCTGGGCGGCAGCAGCACTCGCCAGCAGCGCCTTGTTGGCCTTGATCTTCTCCTTCAAGGCCACCTCCTGCTCCCTCGCGCCGTCCAGCGTCTTGGTCAAAGTAGTCAGCTTCAACTCAAGATCTGTGTTAGAGTCCTTGGCGGCGCTAAGCTCTTTGCTCCTCTCAGCGAGACGACCCTGCAGCTTGCCATGAGCGGTGGTGTCCTTCTCGCGCTCACGCTTGAGCGCAGCAAGCTCCTCGCCGCTCGCCTTGAGATCGGCCTCCAGCTGCGCCATCTTCGTCTCCAGCTCCTTCTTGGCGGCCTCGGAAGCTGCGGCAGCATCCTCTGCTTCCTTGAGAGCCCTGCCAAATGTTTGCTCGCGCGCGGCAAGCTCCTCCTCGTGGCTGTCAAGGTTGACCTTGCGCTGCGCCAACTCGCCTTCCTGCGCAGATAGCTTCTCGGCAACGAGCCGCTGTTGCTCTTCAACTTCAGCTTTCTCAAGGAGGAAGGCTTTCCGCTCCTCGGCGACTTGCTCCTGCTCCTCTGCCAGGGACCGGAGAGCTTCCTGGTTGAAGCCCCGGAGCTCCTCCGCGCGCTTCTCGATGCCCACTCCCGCCTTCACGACAAGCGCTTCTCGGGATACCAGCTTGGCCTGTCAGGCACGGTAAAGCGACAACAGCTTCTGCAGCAGCCGCTCCTCCTCAGGCTCGTCGCTGCTGCCGCTTGGCGCGTCGACCAGCGTCAGCCCAGCGGAGGCGAGCACCTCTCCATCCAAGATCTCTCCTTCGACCGGCGCCCTGAAGCTTGACGCCCAGGGGAGCTTGATGAAGACGCCATTGCCGGCCTTCAAATAGGCGCCAGGCTGGGGCTCTTCGGAGCCTGACGTTGCAGCAGCGGCGGAGGGATCAGCGGTCGGCGTAGCGCCTGACGCTCCTGCGGCCTCGGGGCCGTCAGTGCGATCGCCGGACCCCTCGCCAGCTTCTGCGGCGGCAGCTTTGGCGGCCTCTTCGCCGGCGGGATCATCAGCGCCAGCTTCTCCTTTGGTGGCAACGGCGTCGTCGGTATTGCTGCGCGCGTTCTCCTCGCCGGCGACCTCGATTTCCATCGGCTCCGTGGCAGATGGATCTAACGAACGGAAAAAGGAGAAAAGTCAAGCAAATATCCAAAAAAGAAAGTCAGAAGAAGGAGAACCCAAGGGAAGTTTTCAAGCAAGAGGATTACCTGTACTAGGATCTGCAGTCGTGGTCTCAACCACCAGAGGGTCGCTGGTGCTGTCTCTTGCCGGAGAACTGTCCCTTGCCGGAGAATTCTCCCTTGCCGGAGAACGCTCCCTTGCCGGGGAATTCTCCCTTGGCGGTGTAGTCGAAGCAGATGGCATTTGGAGCGGCTTCCGGGCACTCCTGGTGAGGCTGCTCTGCTCCTGCACAAACCAACAGTCAGATATCAGCAAAGAAAGATCACCCATGCGCGCCTGACAGCAGGAAGTAAACCATATACTTACGATGAGGGCTGCGCTGGGGGCTGCTTTGGGGAATAGTTGCCGGGTCCGGCAAGGTGGTCTCGGACACACCCCCTGCTGTCGCTGTGGGTTCGTCCTCGATGACAATCACCGGGACCTTGGCTCTCTTCGCCGCTCTCTGGGCCAGGGTCCTGAAAAGGAATGGGTTCGGAGTAAAGCAAATCAGATACAAGACAAAACAGCTAAATTGAAGAACTACAAGTACAGCAAAGAATCTTACTCTTCTTCTTCCTCGTTGGAGCTGAGCGCGGAGAGATCGAAGTCCGGCTCGCCTCCGGTGCGACGAGGCGGAGGAGTAGGTTCCCTTGTCCGCTTGGCAGGAGCAGTAGCGGTGGACCGGGAAGACCCCGCTCCAGTTGCCGCAGCGGCGTGAGGCGCTCCCGCGGCAACAGTGCTTGCCGCGGTAGAGCGTGTCACGCGGCACGGCGGCTGTTGACTCGTCTACCGCCCCGCTACGTCCCCGGCCTTGCGGAGACGCCTTCTTGGTGGAGCTGGGGGCTCCGCTTGTGGCGAGCTGGCTGAAGGTGGGGAGGAGGAGGAGCCGATCTTCAACGAGTCGCTCGCGCCCTCGGCGGGCTCGCTCGACTCAGCTTCAGGCCCGACAAGCTCTTCCTCGCCGGCAAGCTCCTCTCGCTCGACAAGGCTTGCCGCCTCTACTGCCTCTGCCTCCTCCACGGTGAATCCGAACTCGCCCGCGGCAGCGGCTGCTGCCGCCTCTTCCAGCCTGGTGGCGATGCGCTGCATCTCATCATCGGTGGTGTCGCGAGTGAGGCTCTTCTATTCATCAGGGCGGACCGGCACTTCTACCAGGCCGTCAAAGAACTCCTGCACGACGTCATCTGCAGGCTCTTGCCAAGTTGGGACGATTCCGTGCGAATCGCACAGCGGCATCATTGCACGGATGCGGTCGAGCGAGGAGTTGTTGCACAGTGGAACGACACCCTCGGCAACCTGAACGCTTTGAGATGTTGAGGATTGTGCTTGAACAGTTCCAGGAGCATCGCGTCCAGTTCCAGGACAGTGAAGTTAAAATTGAGGCCCGGGCGCAGCCTCATGATATCCGCCGCATTCTGGAACTCCCAAGCGGGTCTCCTCCTCTCCTGCAGGGGGGCGATGCGGCGACGAAGAAAATCTGCGCCAACGGCGCCTACAGTGAGCCCGACAAGCCTAAGGTGTAGGATCCGTGTGACGGCAATCTTCAGCCTAGCGTCTTCCGGCGCCACGCTGCTCCAATCGTTGCCGCGCACTACTGGGGCTTGGTGCTGGGCGGTAAACGGCTGCGGGTTCTCCTCGACAATCCAGCACCAGTCTGCTCTCCATTCATCCCACTTGCTGCGGAGCTCTCCCTCCAGATAAGCATCCTTCTTGCCGGTTCTCGAGATCCAAGCGATTCCGCCGGAAAGAGGCTCCCCTCTCTCAACTCAGGGCATAAAGAAGTGGCGGAAAAGAGCTACGTTTGGATAGACTCCGACAAAGTTTTTGCAGAGATGTGCGAAAACTTCCATGGTCAGAACAGCATTGGGGGTGAAGTCAAGGAGGCGGAACCCGTAGGTGTTCGTGATATCGCAGAAAAATTCAGAGAAAGGCGGGCAGAGCCCGCAGTAGAAGAACAGCGCGAAGAAAGGGTATCCATTCGGAGCCAGTTCCGAAGCAGCAGCTGGGAGTACCTTCGTACGCGGATGCGCTCGCGTCTCCGTAGACCAGAAGAGGTAGTAGTACTCCCTCAGCTCCTTCGCGGCGAGCTGGGGGGGAGATTGCCCGCTCCTTTCGCAGCGCCGCGAGCCGCTGCGCCTCGGCTGACTTCACGACCTTCCCCTTGTCGGCTTTCGGAGCCATGGCGAAGGTGGTGGGGGAGACCGGCGGCGTTGGTGATGCTGGTGGCGATGGGGGGCGGAGTGCTGCTCTCTTTCAGCTTTGGGAAGAAGGGGGGAGCAGCGGAGATTTCTGAGATTGGAGTAGCAACCGGCGAGATGGGCGAACTGCCCCTGTTTCCCCTGCTTATAAAGAGGGAGGGGGCGGGCGTTCCGTCTTTCCAAATAAAGAAACCACCCACGATCTCTCCCACGACGCCGTATTCGACGCGTGCCGTTCGGGGAAGGTGCGGTGGCTACGGAGTAAGATACGGCGTAACCCAGGCCGCGCGTGCCCGTGCCCTGTTTTGGGCCTGGCCCAATAGCGCTCGGCGCCATGTGTAGCCTAGGCCCGGGGGCTCCTGTCGGTGTACTAGAGTAGGGGTACCCTAGTATCCCGAACTTGTGCACGGGCGGTCGCAGCACCCCGCGGCAAGGCTTGCCGGGTGACCGCCAAGGTCCTCCGTGGTTCCTTTGGAGCCATTCAAGAACAAAGTATTCAAGCCAAGGAGACAAGGCCCCGGCAAGAGGAGCTTGCCGGGAAGGCCAACCAAGGCATCTCAAGGAACTTCCGCAACGCGCCACGCGTCCCGGCAAGGCCCGGTGAGCGACAAGCTTCCGGGCGCGACAAGACAACAGCCGCGGCAAGGCGCTTGCCGCGGCAAACTACCACTCTGTACCCGCGCTCCAGCACATCCACCAACGTGTCGCCCTGGGACCTTTCCAAGCGCGTGTGGCAAGAGGCTGTGCGGCCAGCGGTGCGCGGTGGCAAGCGATGCTGACAAGATTGCCATCATGGCAAGCGGTGGCGTCCCTGATGGTCCCTTTTTGCACTATTTGGGCGACGTAGACGGGCATTTAATGCCTTTGTCCCCTGCCGTCAGGGTTAGGTATGATACACTATACAGGTGGTTGTACCAACCGCAATTCCTTTTCCATTTTTGCCCTTGTCTACGTTGCCACCTGTCGGAGACCCTTTAGCATATAAAAGGAGGCCCATGTGCAACGTAGAGAGGGGGTTCGGAAGCCAGAAAAACACTCACGCTCGGTCTCGTTAGCAGCTAGAGTGTACTATAGCACTCAGCGCTCCCGAGCAAGAACTCAATACACCCAGACATGCAGCAGTAGGAGTGTTATCTCTCCGGAGAGCTCCGTAGCTGGGTAAACTGCTCGTGTGCTTCGCCTCGATCCGCTCTTCGTGCGATCTCCGCCCCCCGCCGAACCGAAAGGGGCTCGGTCCGCCGGTCCCATAGGTGTTCGTGGATCAGTTTCCCCGACACCAGGCATCATATATGTGAATTATCTCATGCCATCTTCTTTTTCATTATGTATTCCATTTGTTGACAATCTGTGTATATTGAACTACTCTTCATGTGTATCAGCCATTTGAGCCGGTTATGGAAAAATCTGGAGTGAAAACAAGGTCTTCAGAGCAGGCAATGGTACCTGTTGAAGAATATATCTCGATGGTTACAGGGAGCTCCTCAGAGGAGGATTCAGAGACAGATGACCAGTCCTATATCCCACCTGTGGTGTATGCTCTAAGTTGCAATGTTTTATATTTCTCATATGATGCATATGGTGTCTTGCATTCCTTAGTTTAGATATCATATGCATAATATTGAATTCCATCTGCTTAGTTTAGAGATCACTAGCAAGATGCCCATGCATTGCACGGAACATCAAGATGCATTTGTATGAGTAGTTTATCTTGTGGGAGAAAAGGATGAACGAGGGGAGGCCTTATTTGCAAATGTTGAGTGGGTGTGGGTATCTTTTTGAAAAATTTCCATTTTTCCTTCCTATCCGTCAGATATAAATCGGACGGCTTATATTGCAGGGTGGCAAGCACACCATCATCACCAACTCTGTTTTTTATAAGAGTAGACATACATGCGAGTACCAGCTGCTTAGTATATGAATCAATTATGTCAATTATATCATGCCATCATGTATACTTAGACAACATGTATGTGAATTATTTCATCCCAACCTATTTTAGAAAGACATCATATAGTTTTGTCATGTCATCTTGTTTAGGTACTCATCATATGTTGAATTATGCCATTATAACCTATTAAGTTATCCATCATATATCTGAAACTGTGTCATGCTATCCTGTTTAGTTAGGCATCATATATGTGAAATTGTGTCATGCTGCCCTGTTGGGTTAGACAACATATATGTGAATTACCACATATGTCTATCATACAATGTCTATATGTTCAATTTCTTTTCTTGTTTATCAGCCATTTGAATTGGAGGGGGTGATGGCAGTATCAAAGGGAGCAAAAACCCGTTCTTCACAAAAGACAGTGCTACATGTCGATGCAGATAGAACCATGGTTGTACTGGCCCACAAACTAGCCCCACCACACATAATTGAGACTCTTCCAGATTGCACACTTACACCGTTGGGCAGAGAACCAGCTACAACCCATCTAACTGCAACCCCAGCGGATAGTAACCCACTTCTAGTTGACAAAGCACCATGTCCACCATAGAATACCCCCACACGAGCAGTTTGTAAAGCTACTGCAGTGCCCAAACCACAAAGACCACCACAGCTAACCCAAACTCCACATTTAAAGCAGAAGAGCAACTGTTCTCATGTCAAATTCCGTAGCTATGGTCCATACTACTTTTCTATTGCATCACTGTATTTTCTCATACCAACTACTTTCGAATTTGAAGGATCCAATTGAAACTCCAATGGCGCAACAGGTATGTTTTAAACCTATTTCTTTAACTGGATTGTTGTTCTAAGTTCTTGCTCTATGTTGATTTTCATTTAAGTTGTATAAACAGTTATGTTCTCATGTGATGCACATTACAAGTGCTACCAATGTTGTGTAGTTTCTCACACTTATATTCTGTCTATGCTACTGTGTCTTAAAAATATATGAGTTGAACTGTGTCTCTATCTTGATTAGGCAACATAAACTAGAATGATATGGACAATACAATGACCATAGTACATAGATATATGTTTGTTTCATGTTGTTATCCTGTCCACCTTACTACTGAACCGGTTTACCAAAATGAGTTTCGTATACTACAAGCTAAACATGTGATGTGTCTGCTTGTTTCTCTTGTAGTATGCAAACGGAGTATTGGGGAAGAGCACCCCACTATGCAATGGTAGAGAAAGTAATGTAGATAAGGTTCAAGATAGTGAGACAACCCTGTTGGTCTCCAAGAAAGGTGATAAAAATGATCTTGTAGACAGTGAGAAAACCCCACGGTCCTGTGTTGATGTAGTGTTCGAGTTACTAGCCAATACCGCTAGCACAAGCTCTTCGAACTCTCTTCCTGAATCACTTCGGCTTCTTTAGTCTCAGCTACAAGCTGAAAGGCATCAGTCAGCTGTGCTGCGGCAAGAAGCCGAAGGACTGAGGAAGTCCCTGAAGAATTCAGATGCGTACTTTCTTATGCAACAACAACGCTGGAGGATTTAAGCGCCAAACAAGAAAAGGTTAATAAGCTTGCTAAGCATCTTGCCAGCATTATGGGTACCCGGGATATTGTTTCTTGAGCTCTTCTGAAGTGGTTTCAGTTATGTATTTGTTTTGTCGCGGCGTTTATATGTTGCTTTGTTCCCTATATTTGCACTGGTGGCGAACTTTGATGCCCAGTGGATGTAATATGTGTAATAGCTGTTATAGCCTAGCGTAAGTTGCTTGCTTATTTATTTCGTTGTTGTCTTGTTTATTTGTTTGCTTGTAGTCAGTGCAGTTCTTTTTCCGCGGTTTGCTAGTGGCCGCAATAACCCAATTTTTAAAACTAGGCCACAATAACCATGGGCTATATATTTACTGTAGTGGCACTGGGCCTCCTACCGGCCGTAGAAACAATGGGCCTTCTATGGGCCGTAGAAACAATGGGCCTTCTACGGGCCATAGAAACAATGGGCCTTCTACGGGACGTAGACACAATGGGCTTTATACGGGTCATATCATCAATGGGCCTTATATGGGCCGGCCTATCGATCGGCCAAACATGGGCCAATAAGAGACCGCATTATGGTCGTAAACGGGCTAGAGTTGGAATCATCCGTTCATGGGCCGACCATAACGGCCGTCGTTAATAGGTCGTATATGATGACGCTATGAAAACGGCCCAACATATTAATGGGCCACAAACGGGCCGACTGTAACAACGGGCTGAATATGGCCCACAACCAGAAGATGACAGTAACGGGCCGTAAGTAACTGAATGCTGGAAATGAGCCCAAGAATAAATGGGCCCTGAGAAGGCTGAAAGATAACATGGGCTGGAAACGGCCCAATGGAATAATGGGCCGTTAATGGGTATAAAGTGATACGCTGTTCATTACGGGCCAGTTTCACCATGGGCCGTTAATGGGTATAAAGTGATGCACTGTTCATTGCAGGCCAGTTTCACCACGGGCCGTTAATGGGCCAAGAGTTACAAAGGGCCTCATATGGGCCGAAAGACGTCATGGGCCATACATGGGCCAGAAGTAAAAACGGGTTGTGATCATATTGGATGGCCTAGATGATGCTACTGGGCCTAATTCGGATAGGGCATAACGGGCCTTGGGTTAGCGGCCTGTAAATGGGCTATATGCGAACATGCCGTTAACAGGCTTTCCATGGGCCGGCCCGCCACCTTTTGACCAAGTCAAACGGGCCGGCCTTTTCATAGGAATGGGCCTCTATTGGGCCGTGCCATGTGTCGACGTATCATAGGCGCCTTCTGTCCAATGAGTGGATGACATCTGTCCCAACGATGAGCCGACATGTGTTTCCTCTAGCCAATGATGATTTTACACGTGGAAAATACCCATTGGTCTGGGCTATTACCGGGTTATCGGATCCAAAACCCGACCCGATAGCTTAACAGCGTTCCATTATGGTGTATGCCACGTGTCGGTAACCCTTGACGAAAGCACTTCAGTGATGCGCGATTTATCGTCATGGAAGTGGACACTTCCGTGATGATAATTTTTGTAATGTCATGGAACACTTCTACGACATCACAGGTATGACTATCTTGATTCTGTCATAAAATCGTCATGGATGTACATGCATGAAAAAAAACCCGACCTACTGTGACAAACACATATCATCATGGAAGTGTATTTTTTTGTAGTGATGATTCGGAGTTTTTAGATCTTGATGCAAAAATTGGTAAAAGTAGGATTGAAGAGGTCAAAACTTTACATAGCATTGAACCCACTATTTTGGATTTCAAGGAATTTAATTATGATAATTGCTCTTTGATAGATCGTATTTCCTTATTGCAATCCGTGCTAAATTCTCCTCATGCTTATAGTCAAAATAAAGCTTTTACCAAACATACCGTTGATGCTTTAATGCAATCTTATGAAGAAAAACATGAATTAGAAGTTTCTATCCCTAGAAAACTTTATGACAAGTGGGAACCTACTATTAAAATTAAGATTAAAAATCATGAATGCTATGCATTGTGTGATTTGGGTACTAGTGTTTCCACGATTCCTAAAACTTTGTGTGATATGCTAGGTTTCCATCAATTTGATGATTGTTCTTTAAATTTGCATCTTGCGGATTCCACCATTAAGAAACCTATGGGAAGGATTAATGATGTTCTTATTGTTGCAAATAGGAATTATGTGCCCGTGGATTTCATTGTCCTTGATATAGATTGCAATCCTACATGTCTTATTATTCTTGGTAGACCTTTCCTTAGAACGATTGGTGTAATTATTGATATGAAAGAAGAAAATATTAGATTCCAATTTCCATTAAGGAAAGGCATGGAGCACTTTCCTAGGAAGAAAATTAAATTACCTTATGAATCTATTATGAGAGCCACTTATGGATTGCCTACCAAAGATGGCAATACCTAGATCTATTCGTGTTTTTATGCCTAGCTAGGGGCGTTAAACGATAGCGCTTGTTGGGATGCAACCAAATTTTAGTTTTGTTCCTTGCTTTTTGCTCATGTTTAGTAATAAATAATTCATCTACTTTATGATTATATGTGGTTTTGTGTTTTAGTAGAACCTTTGGGAAGACTTGGGTGAAGTCTTTACGATCTTGCTGTAAAAAAAACAGAAACTTTTGCACTCACGAGAATAGCTGTCATTTTTTACAGAAGAGTGCTTTTAGGTTGATTATTTTTTAATATTATTAATATAAAAATTCCTCACGTCCACCAATTTATTTCAGAATTTTTATAGTTACATAAGTATTCAAAAGTTACAGATTACTACAGACTGTTCTGTTTTTGACAAATTCTGTTTTTCGTGTGTTGTTTGCTTATTTTGATGAATCTATGAGTAGTATCGGGGGGTATGAACCAAAGAGAAGTTGGAATACAGTAGTTTTAACACCAATATAAATAAAGAATGAGTCCATTACAGTACCTTAAAGTGGTGGTTTATTTTCTTATACTAACGGAGCTCATGAGATTTTCTGTTGAAGTTTTGTGTTGTGAAGTTTTCATGTTTTTGGGTAAAGATTTGATGGATTTTGGAATATGGTGTGGCAAAAGCCTAATCTTGTGATGCCCAAGGCACCCCAAGGTAAAATTCAAGTACAACCAAAAGCCTAAGCTTGGAAATGCCCCGGAAGGTATCCCCTCTTTCGTCTTTGTCTATCGGTAACTTTACTTGAGGCTATATTCTTATTCACCACATGATATGTGTTTTGCTTGGAGCGTCTTGTATGATTTGTGTCTTTGATTTTTATTTTACCATGATCATCCTTGCTGTACACACCTTTTGGGAGAGACACGCATGAATCAGAATTTCTTAGAATACTCTATGTGCTTCACTTATATCTTTTGAGCTAGACAATATTGCTCTAGTGCTTCGCTTATATCTTTTTAGAGCACGGTGGTGGTTTTATTTTATAGAAATTGTTGATCTCTCATGCTTCACTTATATTATTTTGAGAGTCTTTTACAACAGCATGGTAATTTACTTTGGTTATAAAAATAGTCCTAATATGATGGGCATCCAAGATGGGTATAATAAAAACTTTCATATTAAGTGCATTGAATACTATGAGAAGTTTGATTCTTAATGATTGTTTTGAGATATGAAGATGGTGATATTAGTCATGCTAGTAGAGTAGTTGCTATGTTAAAGTTTGTGTTTCCCGTAGCATGCACGTATGGTGAACCGTTATGTGATGAAGTTGGAGCATGATTATTTATTAATTGTCTTCCTCATGAGTGGTGGTCGGGGACGAGCGATGGTCTTTTCCTACCATCCATCCCCCTAGGAGCATGCGCATAGTACTTCATTTCAATAACTAATAAATTTTTGCAATATGTATGTGAGTTCTTTATGACTAATGTTGAGTTCATGGATTATACACACTCTCACCCTTCCACCATGGCTAGCCTCTCTAGTACTGCGCAACTTTCGCCGATATCATACACCCACCATATACCTTCCTCGAAACAGCCACCATACCTACCTATTATGGCATTTCCATAGACATTCCAAGATATATTGCCATGCAACTTTCCACTGTTCCGTTCATTATGCAATGCTCCATCATTGCCATATTGCCTTGAATGATCATGTACTTGACATTTTATTTGTGGCAAAGCCATCGTTCATAATTTTTCATACATGTCACTCTTGAATCATTGCACATCCCGGTACACCGCCAGAGGCATTCACATAGAGTCATATTTTGTTCTAAGTATTGAGTTGTAAGTAAATAAAAGTGTGATGATCTTCATTATTAGAGCATTGTCCCAGTGAGGAAAGGATGATGGAGACTATGATTCCCCCACAAGTCGGGATGAGACTCTGGACTAAATAAAAAAAAGAGGCCATAAAAAAGAGAAAAGGCCCAAATAAAAAAATGGAAAAATGAGAGAAAAAGATAGAAGGGGTAATGTTACTATCCTTTTACCACACTTGTGCTTCAAAGTAGCACCATGATCTTCATGATAGAGAGTCTCCTATGTTGTCACTTTAATATACTAGTGGGAATTTTTCATTATAGAACTTGGCTTGTATATTCCAATGATGGGCTTACTCAAAGTGCCCTTGGTCTTCGTGAGCAAGCAAGTTGGATGCACACCCACTTAGTTTTTTTGTTGAGCTTTCATACACTTATAGCTCTAGTGCATCCATTTCATGGCAATCCCTACTCACTCACATTGATATCTATTGATGGGCATATACATAGCCCATTGATACGCCTAGTTGATGTGAGACTATCTTCTCCTTTTTTGTCTTCTCCACAACCACCATTCTATTCCACCTATATTTCTATGTCCATGGCTCATGCTCATATATTGCATGAAGATTGAAAAAGTTTGAGAACATCAAAAAGTATGAAACAATTGCTTAGCTTGTCATCGGGGTTGTGCATGATTAAATACTTTGTGTGATGAAGATAGAGCATAACCAGACTATATGATTTTGTAGGGATAACTTTCTTTGGCCATGCTATTTTGAGAAGACATGATTGCTTTGTTAGTATGCTTGAAGTATTATTGTTTTTATGTCAATATTAAACTTTTGTCTTGAATCTTTCGAATATGAACATTCATGCCACGATAAAGAAAATTACATTAATAAATATGTTAGGTAGCATTGCACATCAAAAATTCTATTTTTATCATTTACCTACTCGAGGACGAGCAGGAGTTAAGCTTGGGGATGCTTGATACGTCTCCAACGTAACTATAATTTTTTATTGTTCCATGCTATTATATTATCTGTTTTGGATGTTTAATAGGCTTTAATATGCTCTTTTATATTATTTTTGGGACTAACCTACTAACCGAGAGCCCAGTGCCAGTTTCTGTTTTTTGCCTATTTTAGAGTTTTGCAGAAATGGAATACCAAACAGAGTCCAAACGGAATGAAACCTTCACGATGATCTTTCTTGGACCGAAAGCAAACCAGAAGATTTGGAGTTGAAGTAAAAAACGCCACGAGGCGTCCACGAGGTAGGAGGGCGCGCCCAAGGGGGTAGGTGTCGGTGTCAAAACCGGCGGATCTCGGGTAGGGGGTCCCAAACTGTGCGTCTAAGGCTAATGGTAACAGGAAGCGGGGGACACAATGTTTACCCAGGTTTGGGCCCTCTCTATGGAGGTAATACCCTACTTCCTGCTTGATTGATCTTGATGATATGAGTATTACAAGAGTTGATCTACCACGAGATCGCAAAGGCTAAATCCTAGAAGCTAGCCTATGATTATGATTGTTCTGGTCCTACGGACTAAACCCTCCGGTTTATATAGACACCGGAGGGGGTTAGGGTTACACAGAGTCGGTTATAGAGAAGGGAATCTACATATCCGAATTGCAAAGCTTGCCTTGCACGCAAAGGAGAGTCCCACCCGGACACGGGACGAAGTCTTCAATCTTGTATCTTCATAGTCCAATAGTCTGGCATAAGCATATAGTCCGGCTATCCGAGGACCCCTAATCCAGGACTCCCTCAGTAGCCCCTAAATCAGGCTTCAATGACGATGAGTCCGACATGCAGATTGTCTTCGGCATTGCAAGGTGGGTTCCTTCTCCAAATACTCCAAGGTAGATTTTGAACACATGAATTGTGTCCGGCTCTGCAAAACAAATTCCACACACCACCGTAGAGAGCACAACGTTTCACAAATCTAATCTGCCGACAATTTTTCATAGCATGACATCATGTCACGGCCCGGTCATTATGCGAACCATTTTTCTCAACTTGCTACTTCACGTCTTGCGGGGCGGTTTTATTGGCACGTCTTGTCGAAGCAGAGATTGTGTTCCCCCTGTCACGGGATTCCCATCAATACAGGCATGGGTAACCCAATCGTGCCGTTAGTATGACTCCTCGGTTTTAGGCAAGCTCCAAACTACCACACGGAGGATGCTTGATATCCGTCCTCTTTATAAGGAGGCCAAGACCTATCCTTTTCTTTCCATGCTAGATCCTTCCCTTCTCCTACCTCAAGTTCCAACACCCAAGGTTCAGTCCAAGTGCTCCGGACCTTCAACTATGTCCGGACCCAACCTTCAAGGCCGGTGGATGGCCACTTCTGTCACAGAGGAGGACATCAAAAAGCTTAGGGAGGCTAGGTATCTGACCGTCGAGATTCTTCACAGGCTACCCGCTATAGGGAAAGTTATCCCCACTCCCAAACCCAACGAGAGTGTCGTATTCATCTCCCATTTCCTCCGAGGGCTAGGCTTTAGTCTTAATCCCTTCGTTAGAGGGCTCATGTTCTATTATGGGCTAGATTTTCACGATCTAGCTCCAGAATCCTTCCTCCACATCTCTTCGTTTATCGTCGTGTGTGAGGCCTTCCTCCACATTAGCCCCCATTTCGGCTTATGGCTCCAAACCTTCAATGTGAAGCCAAAGATGATCGTTGGGTGACATGCAGAGTGCGGAGGCGCTATAATAAGCAAAGGAGCCGACACCTTATGGCCAAAGGGTTCCTTCCCGGAGGTATCTGACCTATGGCAACGGGAGTGGTTTTACATCACATCACCCCAAGGTACAAAGTGGGCAGCCGCCCCAGCCTTCCGCTCTGCCTCTCCACCACAACTGGCATCATGGGTCAACAAGGGGCTGGACTGGGGACCAGTTAATGACATGCTGACATTGCAAAGCCGCATCCTAGATCTCCTCAAGAGGGATATCAGTCTCGTCAAAGTTATTCAAGTAATGTTGGTTCGTCGGGTCCTACCATGCCAACGTCGATCTCTCTGTATGTGGGAATTCAACCTAGAAGGACCGCGAACCATTCAACACTTCTTCGGCGTGACGTTCGAAGAGATGTATCAATTATTCTTCGGATCATGAATAAAGTGTCCGGACACCATCGAGGATGCGGGTCTCAACTCCAACCGTCCAGATACCCAAGTAAGTAACTCCGTGACCAAACATGTTGTCATTATATTTGTCACAACATTATTCTGAAAAACCTCCCTTGGCCAGGACTGTATAAGAAAGGCGGAGAGGATCAGGTGTTCGGCCCCTCTTCCCGAAGGCTCGCTAGATCCTGTACTAACCAGGATGCTGGCTCGCGCACCTTATCAAGTGCCATCAGGAGAAGACGAGGGGGGAGTAGAGAAGCCGAAAGCGGGCTTCATACATTACGCATCCTAACCAGGGGAATTAGTGCCTCCATGTTGGAGGATGATCGGGGAGGTGAATCTAGAATCTCCTCTCCCCACGGGAAGAAAAGGACCGCCCCTGAAGACTTGGAAACGGAGGTTTCCAAACGAGGGAAGAAACCTTCACCAAGGGGCCCTGCCTCGGAGGGCATCCTTACCACACAACGCCCACAAGGGGGCCAACCGTCAACCGAGCCGTAAGTGAACAAAGGCACTTTAGTAAATATGCCCTGCTCCTTTCCTGAGAATAACAACCGAGACATATGTTTTGCAGTCCAGCTCGTAGCCCTTCTCAACAATGTTCGTCCTCGGGGGATCTTCTTTCGGAAATGATGGAGAGCGAAATGCCCCCTCCTGCTTCCCCGCCTCATGAGGCGGATGACTCGGAGGTGTCGTCCCGAAGGATTTCTCCTGATCCGCAAAGGCCAGAAGGTAACTCTTTGGCCACCTGAAGTCCGGAGTTCTCGGCTCCTAAGGAGACTAACAGAAAAAGCCCGGTATTGTCCGGTGCACCACAAGACACATTGATGGGTCTTCTAGAGCAAGCGGCTATCTTAGAGGCACATCGTACCTTAATTGGTATGGTGGTTGAGAGGATTTCATCCGCAAAAAGCGGGTTGAATGAAGCCTTCACGAGCCTGCTAAGAGGCTTTGAGGTACGCGAAGTAATGATATATATTTTTGGTTGTACCGCACACACAAGGTGTACTTTGTATAGATAGTAGCCCTTGAGACTCTGGTTGCCGTCCAGAAGAGGCGAAGAGAGGATCATAGTCTCAGGTAATGATAGCGTTGCTTTTGTGCGCAGGTGGCTGCAGATCTGGGTGTTGACCGGACTGCTGAATTTGCTGAATTGAGGCAGCAACTAGACTTGGCAGATGCGGACATCACGCTTGTAAACAAGCGGCTTGATGAGGCACATGGTATGTATATTAGGGTGGTCAGCAAATATTTAGAAGAGGATGATGCTAGTATTAATAGTATGATGTGATTGCAGATGGAGCTGCCGCCGTGGAGACCCTGCGGGCAGAGCTTGTCGGGGCCAAGGAGCAAACCAGGAGAAGTGATGTGGCTGCCCTGAAGACAGCCGAAGAGTTAAAAGCCGAACAGGCTGCTCATCGCCAAAGTGAGGGTAAAATAGCCGATATGGCAATTGAGCTACAAAATGCCGCCAGACGTTATGAGCTTCTCGAAAGGGAAAACAAAATGAAAACGACTGACCTTGAGAAGGCCTTGCAAGCAGCAAGGAAAACTCGCTCTGAAATCAGAGCGGTGCGGGAAGAGCTTCGGCAAGCCGGTGATATCGCGGCTGGAAAACCCTTTTTATTGCGAACAAAGTTCGGCGATCCGAAGTATGCTCCTCTTGACCAACTGTGGAGTTCTGCAGACGCATACTTGGATTTAGCAAAGAGCATTGCTGATGCGACGGAGTATTTCAAAGATCGGGAAGATCATGAGGTGGAAAGATTGTTCCGGTCGCAGTTTAGTGCTCCAAAGCGTCCGCTGCTGTTGAATGAGCGAATGGGCGAGTGGGCCGAGCTCCATAGGTTATCCGGTCTTGCCATGAAGGCTATCGTGGATCATTTGTGGCCGAAGGAACCGAGCCTGGATAGTTATTTTGGTTTGGTGCAATGATTTCTTCATGTTGTGCCGCATATCGACGTTGTCAAGAGGTCGGCGTGCATAGAGGGTGCGCGGATAGCTCTTGCCCGGGTTAAGACATACTGGGCGGAGATGGAGGCCACCGATATCGCAACCAGGGGTCCGCCCGGCGGTCAGGACTCGCCCGAGCACTATTTTGAAGAGGTCCTAGAAGGTGCCCGTTTAATAGAGGCTCAGTGGTCAGGGAATACCATGTTCCAGTGACGTATCTTAATTGTAGAAACAATGCTTTTGATAATAAAGGCTTTATTTATACTTTTTCCCGCAAAGTATTGTAGTGCCTCCTGTGCGGCCGTTTATGTATGTATGTATATAACCTGAAAGTTTGCAGTCTTCGGCTTCAGCCCCCACGCATATAATGCGGGGGTGTTCGGTAAAGCACGTAATCACACTTGATCCAACGTATTGGTCTATTAAGGAGGTGATAGTGCGGTGAACAAGGCAATCGGACTATATTGCTTTAACACTTTCACTTAGCCATAGGAGTTTGACGGTGGGGCTACTATATAGCCCCTGGTATGTCCGCGTTCATTAGAATATGGTGCGTATACATACATGACCGGGAAACCGGTCCTTCATTAATGCGGAGGAATCACGAAGATTCCGCTGGGTCATCGAGTGGTTGACAAGTCTCTCACTTTATCATGACAGTCAGTTTTCGGCTTTCTCTACTGAGGTGCTCATCCAGATGAACCAGGGCACAATTGCAGTAGTTCTCCCGGTGCCACCTTAGCCGATAGAGCGGAACGTAAGGTAGCAAAATATGGGAGCCGGGTAAACCCAACTATTGACCAAAGACATGATTCGGAGCTGATGCATATAAGGCCAAACTCGCGACGCCAAACACTCCCGAAGGTATTCGGACTTTGCAACATATACTAGGTTGCATACCGCCCTCGATAATGATCCCTAAATTTCCGGATACGTGCATGTATTCGGCATGACGGAAGAGCAGCTGTGGTGAGGGCATAAATCCCAAAAACACATTGGGTGCTGCCCTTGTGACGTCTATTTTAAATCAGCGAATAATAATTTTGCCAATAATGCCGGTATCCCTCTTGGTCGTTTTAAGTACCAGGAGGGTGTGAGCCAACAAGAGACAGTAAAAAAGGTTTACACAGGGTCTTAATCTAAAAAGAAACCTTGGAACGGGTCCCTGCTGCACATCTGCGCCTTTATCTCCGTTGTGCTGCATGCTGGAAGGGTGTAGCACGGTAGTCATCTGCAAAAAGAAGGAAAAACTCAGTTGAAGTCATCTTGTGTGACCGTGTACAACGTTGGTTAAACTTAATGAAACGTGAAAAATTGATTTCTTGAGTGTAAATAGGATCCATCCGAACTATGGATTCTTTTCGTGCGGGTAGCCCCTAGCACCACATATGGGGGCATAGCCGTTAGTCAAGCTCAGGTTTATCTAAGCTGCTACAAATAGTGGTGCACGGAACACGTCTAGCCGTGTCCCTGATCTCGACGACCGATCAGATACTTGGGTTGGAGAGGTCAGTCAGTGGTCGGCTGCGAGAGCCGCCACATATTCTTCCGCACGCAGGGAACACTCTGTGTATCCTCTAATTGTAATGGCGGCACGTGGACTGGGCATCTTGAGTTTAAGATAAGCGTAATGCGGAATTGCATTGAAACGAGCGAATGCCATTCTTCCGAGTAGTGCATGGTAGCCGCTTCGGAATGGAGCGATGTCGAAGATTAGTTCTTCGCTTATCTTGAGTTTAAGATAAGCGTAATGCGGAATTGCATTGAAACGAGCGAATGCCATTCTTCCGAGTAGTGCATGGTAGCCGCTTCGGAATGGAGCGATGTCAAAGATTAGTTCTTCGCTATGGAAGTTGTCGAGAGAACCGAATACAACCTCTAAAGTTAGAGAGCCCCTGCAGCGGGCCTCTACGCCTAGTATTACTCCTTTAAAGGTAGCATTGCTTTGGCTGATTCTTGACGGGTCTATCCCCATCTTGCGGACAGTGTCCTGATATATCAGATTGAGACTACTGCCACCGTCCATGAGGACTCAGGTGAGATGGTATCTTCTAATTATTGGGTCGAGCACCAAGGCAGCCGAACCTCCATGTCAGATGCTAGTTAGATGATCCCTGCAATCAAAAGTGATCGGGCAGGCCGACCATGGATTGAATTTGGGGGCAACGGGTTCTATAGCAAAATCAAGTTCACTGTTTTGACCTCTGATGGAAATTTTTCCTGTCCCCCAGTGTTCGGCTGGCGAGGTTCGTCGTCGTCTTCACTTGGCAGCTCTCTCCCCTTGTGTTTGGCATTTAGCTTGCCGGCCTGCTTGAAAACCCAGCATTCCCTATTGGTGTGATTCACAGGTTTCTCGAGGGTGCCATGAATCTGACATGATCTGTCTAAAATTTTGTTTAGGCTAGACGGTCCATCTCTGCTGCCTTTAAATGGCTTTTTCCGTTGACCGGGTCGAGAGCTCCTGAATCCGGCATTTACCGCCATGTTGTCTGGGTTGTCTTCATTATTTTGATGCTTGTTTTTATTGCGTCGCGGCTTCCCATTACTGTCCCTGATTTCGGATGTGCTTGGGTCGCTGGTGCTGCTACGAGCCAACCAACTATCCTCGCCCACGTAAAAGCGGGTCATAAGGCTTGTTAGGGATGCCATTGTCCTCGACTTTTCCTGGCCGAGGTGTATGGCGAGTGAGGGAGTCCGGGATTAAGGGGTCCTCGGACACCCAGACTATATACTTTGGCCGGACTATTGGACTATGAAGATACAAGATTGAAGACTTCGTCCCATGTCCGGGTGGGACTCTCCTTTGCGTGGAAGGCAAGCTTGGCGATCCGGATATGTAGATCTCCTTCTCTGTAACCGACTCTGTTTAACCCTAGCCCCCTCCGGTGTCTATATAAACCGGAGGGTTTTAGCCCGTAGGACAAGAACACCAATCATAATCATATGCTCGCTTCTATGGTTTAGCCTCTACGATCTCGTGGTAGATCAACTCTTGTAGTACTCATATCATCAAGATCAATCAAGTAGGAACTAGGGTATTACCTCCATCGAGAGGGCCCAAACCTGGGTAAACATCGTGTCCCCAGCCTCCTGTTACCATTAGCCTTAGACGCACAGTTCGGGACCCCTACCTGAGATCCGCCGGTTTTGACACCGACATTGGTGCTTTCATTGAGAGTTCCACTGTGTCGTCACGACAAGGCTCGATGGCTCCGGCAATCATCTTCAATGACACAGTCCAGGGGGAGGTTTTCCTTCCCAGACAGATCTTCGTATTCGGCGGCTTCGTACTGCAAGCTAATTCGCTTGGCCATCTGGAGCAGATCGATAGCTACGCCCCTGGCCATCAGGTCAGGTTTGGAAGCTTGAACTACACCGTCGACATCCGCGGAGACTTGATCTTCAACGGATTCGAGCCTGTGTCAGGTGCGCCGAACAGTCCCGACGAGTATGACTTATATCTGCCATCGGACAGTATTCAGGGGATCGCGCCTGCGGCTGCCCCGGGAATCAATCCGGAGCAGATTGCGCCATACGAGGACGGGTGGATGGACCCCGCCACGGAGACCGCACACTCATCGGCCTTGGAGCCGAATGCTGATCCCACCTCCTATGAGGTCGGTACCATCGGACCCTTGGACTCATCTCCGGCTACAGGATCCGAACCGCGTACACCCATGCCTATCGAATCTGATTGGGCACCGGTCATGGAGTTCACCTCCGCGGATATCTTTCAGCATTCGCCCTTGGGCGACATGCTAAACTCATTAAGGTCTCTCTCTTTGTCAGGAGACTCTCGGCCGAACTATGTCCGGCTCGAGTGGGAAGCGGACGACGAAGAAATTCATTCCCCACCCACCACCCACTTCATAGCCACTGTCAATGACTTAACCGACACGCTAGATTTCAACTCCGAAGACATCGACGGTATTTACGACGATGCAGGAGAAGAACAGGAACCGCCGCCCACCGGGCGCTAGACTGCCACCTCATCATATGATATATATATATATATATATATATATATATATATATATATATATATATATATAT
>NC_057810.1:542698375-542729947 GCF_018294505.1 Triticum aestivum | reverse complement strand
AAGAGAAGGCGATGGCGATGATACAACGAAGGATAATCCCCTCGATAAGCCACCAAAGCGATGCCGTAGGCACCGCCCTAAATCCAGCCACAGTAAAAACAGCGCAATAAAGAATAACACCCCGGTCGACTCCAATGGAAACGACGACCCCATGGACCCAGCGATGGAGTAGGATGAGCCAAGGGACGGTGAACATAGTCAGGAGCCGACGTCAGATGACGCCGATCCCGAGGGTAAAATTCATCAACCATTCTCCGGAGAGGAGAACAATCCGGACGATGATGCATTCATCATCCCGAAAGAACACTTGGAACAAGAGAACCTCCATCAAAGGCTTATTGCCACCACGAGGAGCTTGAAGAAGCAGAAGCAAAGGCTTAAGGCCGTGCAGGATACACTCAACCGCGGATGGAACAAAGTGCTCGACACTGAAGAAAAATATGGCGATGATCGCCACACGAAGAGCTACCCAAAGCGCAAGCTGCTGCCCGAATTCGACGATGAAGCCATAGAGCCTATTCCGCCGAAAAACAATACGGTCGATCAGCTGGACCGACCACCCCGCGGCCGCGACAGAGCGGATGCTGATGCCGCACACAAGTCAGCACATGATTTACGTGAGCTCCTGGACAAAAAAGCCGGTGTAGCCAGGTCCATCTATGGATCTAGAAAACGTGCTCCGGCGCAGGATCACAACCACCAAAACAATCATACCGATCGAATACCAGCTCGGAATCAACACCGAACACAACAACCGTCGACAGCATGCCATGACACATCCAGATACAGGGGTGCCACGCACCCCCTGTGCTTCACCGATGAGGTGCTGGGTCATGAATTTCCAGAGGGATTCAAACCCATGAATGTAGAGGCATACGATCGAACGACATACCCTGAGGTCTGGATTGAGGACTTTATCCTTCATATCCACATGGCTCACGGAGATGATCTCCATGCCATTAAATACATGCCCCTCAAGTTGAAAGGACCAGCTCGGCATTGGTTGAAAAGCCTTCCCAAAAATTCAATTGGAAGTTGGGACGAACTTGAGAATGCTTTCAGGGCCAATTTTTAAGGGACCTATGTCCGACCTTCGGATGCAGACGATTTAAGTCACATAATTCAACAACCCGGAGAGTCAGTCCGTAAGCTTTGGAACAGATTTCTCACTAAGAAGAATCAAATCGTCAACTGCCCGGATGCCGAAGCCTTAGCGGCTTTCAAGCACAGTATCCGAGACGAATGGCTCGCCAGACACCTCGGCCAAGAAAAGCCGAGGACAATGGCAACCTTTACAAGCCTTATGACCCGCTTTTGCGCGGGCGAGGACAGCTGGTTAGCCCGTAGTGGCACCAGCGACCCAGGCACATCCGAAGTTAGGGATGGCAATGGGAAGCCGCGACGCAATAAAAACAAGCGTCAAAACAATGAAGACAGCCCAGATAACATGACGGTCAACGCCAGATTCAGGGGCTCTCGACCCGGTCAACGGAAGAAGCCATTTAAAGGCATTAGAGATTGACCGTCCAGCCTAAATAAGATCCTAGACAAGTTATATCAGATTCATGGCACCCCCGAAAAACCTGCAAACCACACCCATAGAGTGTGTTGGGTTTTCAAGCATGCCGGCAAGATAAATGCCGAACACAAGGGGAGGGAGACGCCAAGTGAAGACGAGGATGAGCCTCGCCAGCCGAACACTGGGGGACAGAAAAAATTCCCACCAGCAGTCAGAACAGTGAATATGATATACACAACTCACATTCCAAAGAGAAGGCGCAAACGCACACTCCGAAACATATACGCTTTAGAGCCCGTCGCCCCCAAATACAATCCCTGGTCAGCCTGCTTGATCACCTTTGATCGCAAGGATCATCCGACTAGTATCCGGCACGGAGGATCGGCTGCCTTGGTGCTCGACCCAGTAATTGATGGATACCATCTCACTTGAGTCCTCATGGACGGCGGCAGTAGTCTTAACCTGATATATTAGGACACTGTCCGCAAAATGGGGATATACCCGTCAAGAATCAGCCAAAGCAATACTACCTTTAAAGGAGTTATACCAGGCGTCGAGGCCCGCTGCACGGGCTCTCTAGTACTAGAGGTTGTATTCGATTCTCCCGACAACTTCAGAAGCAAAGAACTACTCTTCGACATCGCTCCATTCCAAAGCGGCTATCACGCACTACTCGGGAGAACGGCCTTCGCTCGTTTGAACGCAGTACCGCACTACGCCTACCTCAAACTTAAGATGCCCGGTCCATGCGGCGTCATTACACTTAGCGGAAATATAGAGTGTTCCTTACGTGCGGAAGAATATGTGGCGACTCTAGCAGCCGAACACTGAGCGGCCCCTCCAAATAGAATAAACAGTCGGTCGTCAGGACCACGGACATGGTTAGACGAGTCTGGCGCCCCACCAGATGTAACAGCTCAGATGAACCTAAGCTTGGGTTGATAGATATACCCCCATAGGTGGTGCTAGGGGCTTCTCGCAAAGAAAAGAAGCCCATAGTTCGGCTCGATCCTATTAATACAATAACATATTGCATTTTCATGGTTCGTTCAGATTAACCAACTCTTTGCACAAAGTCTTTCACCTGGGTTTTTCCTTTTTTTATAGTTGATCATCGTGCTAAACCCTTCCAGAATATGACACAACAGAGATAAAGGCGCAGATGTGTAGCAGGGCCCCGCTCAAAGGTTTATTTTTAGATTAAGACCCTGCGTAAACCTTTTTTACTATCTCTTGTTGCTTCATACCCTCCGGACACTTAACATAACTAGGAGGGATACTGGCGTTCTTGACACTTTGTCACGCCAGACTAATGCATGTATCAGGAAAAACAGGGCTCATTATCGAGGGCGTTACTCAGCCCAGTATATGTCATAAAGTTCGAATACCTTAGGGAGTGTTCGGCATCGCGAGTTTTGCCTTATATGCATCAGCTCCGAATCATGTCTTTGGTCAAATGTTGGGTTTGCCCGGCTCCCATGTTTTGCTGCCTTACGTTCCGCTCTATCGGCTAAGAGGGCACCGGGAGAACTACTGCGATTGTGCCCTGGTTCATCTGGGTGAGCACCTCAGTAGAGAAAGCCGAAAACTGACTGTCATGATAAAGCAAGAGACTGGTCAACCACTCGATAACTCAGCGGAATCTTCGTGATTCCTCTGCATTAACAAAGGACCGGTTTCCCGGTCACGTATGTACACGCACCTTATTCGGATGAACGTGAATGTACCATGGGCTATATCGTAGCCCCACCGTCAAACTCCTATGGCTAAGTGAAAGTGTTAAAGCTATATAGTCCGATTGCCTGGTTCGCCGCGCTATCTCCTCCTTAATGGACTAAGTGTTGGGTAACATAGTAATTTCAAAAAAAATCCTACGCAGACGCAAGATCATGGTGATGCATAGCAACGAGAGGGGAGAGTGTTGTCCACGTACCCTCGTAGACCGAAAGCGGAAGCGTTAGCACAACGAGGTTGATGTAGTCGTACATCTTCACGGCCCGACCGATAAAGCACCGAAACTATGGCACCTCCGAGTTCTAGCACACGTTTAGCTCGATGACATCCCTCGAACTCCGATCCAGCCGAGTGTCGAGGGAGAGTTCCGTCAGCACGATGGCATGGTGACGATCTTGACGCTGTGGTGTTCCATGTGGCGTGAGCTGTGAAATTATTCCACATTGTTTTATATGAAGGACAAACTCGTAACTCAAATATTCTTCTCCATGATCAGATCATAGAAACTTTATTTTCTTGTTACGATGATTCTCCACTTCACTCTGAAATTCTTTGAACTTTTCAAATGTTTCAGACTTGTGTTTCATTAAGTATATATACTCATATCTGCTCAAATCATCTTGTGAAGGTCAGAAAAATAACGATACCTTCCACGAGCATCAACACTCATTGGACCGCATACATTGGTATGTATTATTTCCAATAAGTCACTAGCTCGTTCCATTGTTCCGAAGAACGGAGTTTTAGTCATCTTGCCCAAAAGGCACGGTTCGCAAGCATCAAATGATTCATGATCAAGTGATTCTAAAAGTCCATTTTTATGGAGTTTCTTCATGCGCTTTACACCGATATGACCTAAACGGCAGTGCCACAAATATGTTGCACTATCATTATCAAGTTTGCGTCTTTTGGCATCAATATTATGAATATGTGTATCACTACGATCGAGATCCAACAAACTATTTCATTGGGTGTATGACCATTGAAGGTTTTATTCATGTAAACAGAACAACAATTATTCTCCGACTTTAAATGAATAACCGTATTGCAATAAACATGATCAAATCATGTTCATGCTCAAGGCAAACACCAAATAACATTTATTCAGGTTTAACACTAATCCCGAAAGTATAGGGAGTGTGTGATGATGATCATATCAATCTTGGAACCACTTCCAAACACATCGTCACTTCACCCTCAACTAGTCTCTGTTTATTCTATAACTCCTGTTTCGAGTTTCTAATTTTTAGCAACCGAACAAGTATCAAATACTCAGGGGCTACTATAAACACTAGTAAGGTACACATCAATAACATGTATATCAAATATACCCTTGTTCACTTTGCCATCCTTCTTATCCACCAAATATTCAGGGCATTTCTGCTTCTAGTGACCATTTCCTTTGCAGTATAATCACTCAGTTTCAGGCTTTGTTCCAGCTTTGGGCTTCTTCGCTGGAGTGACAACTTGCTTACCATTCTACTTGAAGTTCCCCTTTCTTTCCCTCTGCCCTTTTCTTGAAACTAGTGGTCTTGTCAATCATCAACACTTGATGCTCTTTTCTTGATTTCAACCTTCGTCGATTTCAGCATCATGAAGAGCTCGGGAATCATTTTCGTCATCCCTTGCATTATAGTTCATCATGAAGTTCCAGTAACTTGGTGATGGTGACTAGAGAACTCTGCCAATCACTATCTTATCTGGAAGATTGACTCCCACTTGATTCAAGCGATTGTTAGTACTCAGACAATCTAAGCACTTGCTCACTAATTGAGCAATTCTCCTCCATCTTTTAACTATAGAACTTGTTGGAGACTTCATATCTCTCAACTCGGGTATTTGCTTGAAATATTAACTTCAACTCCTGGAACATCTCATATGGCCCATGACGTTCAAAACGTCTTTGAAGTCCCGATTCTAAGCCGTTAAGCATGGTGCACTAAACTATCAAGTAGTCATCATATTGAGCTAGCCAAACGTACATAATGTCTGCATCTGCTCCTGCAATAGGTCTGTCACCTAGCGGTGCATTAAGGACATAATTCTTCTGTGCAGCAACGAGGATAAACCTTAGATCACGGATCCAATCCGCATCATTGCTACTAACATCCTTCAACACAATTTTCTCTAGGAACATATCAAAATAAACATATGAAAGCAACAATGCAAGCTATTGATTTACAACATAATTTGCAAAATACTACCAGGACTAAGTTCATGATAAATTTAAGTTCAATTAATCATATTACTAAAGAACTCCCACTTAGATAGACATCCCTCTAATCCTCTAAGTGATTACATGATCCATATCAACTACACCATGTCCGATCATCACGTGAGATGGAGTAGTTTCAACGGTGAACATCAATATGTTGATCATATCTACTATATGATTCACGCTCGACCTTTCGGTCTCCGTGTTCCGAGACCATATCTGTTATATGCTAGGCTCGTCAAGTTTAACCTGAGTATTCCGCGTGTGCAACTGTTTTGCACCCGTTGTATTTGAACGTAGAGCCTATCACACCCGATCATCACGTGGTGTCTCAGCACGAAGAACTTTCGCAACGGTGCATACTCAGGGAGAACACTTCTTGATAATTAGTGAGAGATCATCTTAAAAAGCTACCGTCGAACTAAGAAAAATAAGATGTATAAAAGATAAACATCATATGCAATCAAAATATGTGTCATGATATGGCCATGATCATCTTGCGCCTTTGATCTCCATCTCCAAGGTACTGTCATGATATCTATCGTCACCAGCATGACACCATGATCTTCATCATCTTGATCTATATCAATGTGTCGTCACATGGTCGTCTTGCCAACTATTGCTCTTGCAACTATTGCTATCGCATAGCGATAAAGTAAAGCAATTATTTGGCACTTGCATCTTATGCAACAAAGAGACAACCATAGGGCTTCTGCCAGTCGCCGATAACTTCAACAAACCATGATCATCTCATACAACAACTTATATCTCATCACGTCTTGACCATATCACATCACAACATGCCCTGCAAAAACAAGTTAGACGTCCTCTACTTTGTTGTTGCAAGTTTTACGTGGCTGCTACGGGCTGAGCAAGAACCGTTCTTACCTACACATCAAAACCACAACAATAGTTCGTCAAGTTAGTGTTGTTTTAACCTTCTTAAGGACCGGGCGTAGCCACACTCAGTTCAACTAAAGTTGGAGAAACTGACACCCGCCAGCCACCTGTGTGCAAAGCACGTCGGTAGAACGAGTCTCGCATAAGCGTACGCGTAATGTCGGTCCGGGCCGCTTCATCCAACAATACCGCCGAACCAAAGTATGACATGCTGGTAAGCAGTATGACTTGTATCGCCCACAACTCACTTGTGTTCTACTCATGCATATAACATCAACGCATAAAACCTAGGCTCGGATGCCACTGCTGGGTAACGTAGTAATTTCAAAAGAAATTTCTACGCACACGCAAGATCATGGTGATGCATAGCAACGAGAGGGGAGAGTGTTGTCCACATACCCTCGTAGACGGAAAGCGGAAGCATTAGCACAACGCGGTTGATGTAGTCGTATGTCTTCACGGCCCGACCGATCAAGCACCGAAACTACGGCACCTCCGAGTTCTAGCACACGTTCAGCTCGATGATGTCCCTCGAACCATGATCCAGCCGAGTGTCGAGGGAGAGTTCCGTCAGCACGACGGCGTGGTGACGATCTTGATGTTCTACCATCGCAGGGCTTCGCCTAAGCACCGCAACGATATTATCGAGGTGGACTATGGTGGAGGGGGGCACCGCACACGGCTAAGAGATCCAAGGGATCAATTATTGTTGTACCTAGAGGTGCCCCCTGCCCCCGTATATGAAGGAGCAAGGGGGGGCGCCAAGGGGAGTCCTACTCCCACCGGGAGTAGGACTCCCTCCTTCCTTGTTGGAGTAGGAGAAGGGGAAAGAGGGGGAGAGGAATAAGGACAAGGGGGCTGCTCCCCTTGTCCAATTCGGACCAGAGGGGGGGGGCGCAGGCCTCCTTCCTTTTGGCCTCTCTCCTCTATTCCCGTATGGCCCAATAAGGCCCATATACTCCCCGGCGAATTCCCGTAACTCCCCGGTACTCCGAAAAATACCCGAATCACTCGGAACCTTTCCGAAGTCCGAATATAGTCGTCCAATATATCGATCTTTATGTCTCGACCATTTCGAGATTCCTCGTCATGTCTCTGATCTCATCTGGGACTCCGAACTCCTTTGGTACATCAAAACTCATAAATTCATAATATAACTGTCATCGAAACCTTAAGTGTGCGGACCCTACGGGTTCGAGAACAATGTAGACATGATTGAGACACGTCTCCGGTCAATAACCAATAGCGGAACCTGGATGCTCATATTGGCTCCCACATATTCTATGAAGATCTTTATCGGTCAGACCGCATAACAACATACGGTGTTCCCTTTGTCATCGGTATGTTACTTGCCCGAGATTCGATCGTCGGTATCTCAATACCTAGTTCAATCTCGTTACCGGCAAGTCTCTTTACTCTTTCCGTAATACATCATCCCGCAACTAACTCATTAGTTGCAATGCTTGCAAGGCTTAAGTGATGTGTATTACCGAGAGGGCCCAGAGATACCTCTCCGACAATCCGAGTAACAAATCCTAATCTCGAAATACACCAACCCAACATGTACCTTCAGAGACACCTGTAGAGCTCCTTTATAATCACCCAGTTACGTTGTGATGTTTGGTAGCACATAAAGTGTTCCTCCGGTAAACAGGAGTTGCATAATCTCATAGTCATAGGAACACATATAAGTCATGAAGAAAGCAATAGCAACATACTAAATGATCAAGTGCTAAGCTAACGGAATGGGTCAAGTCAATCACATCATTCTCCTAATGATGTGATCCCGTTAATCAAATGACAACTCTTTTGTCCATGGCTAGGAAACATAACCATCTTTGATAAACGAGCTAGTCAAGTAGAGGCATACTAGTGACACTATGTTTGTCTATGTATTCACACATGTATTATGTTTCCGGTTAATACAATTCTAGCATGAATAATAAACATTTATCATGAAATAAGGAAATAAATAATAACTTTATTATTGCCTCTAGGGCATATTTCCTTCACTAAGACGTTGGATCAAGTGTGATTACGCCCTTTTTCGAACACCCCCGCATTATATGCGTGGGGGCGGAAGCCGACGACTGCTAACTTTCAGGTTATATACATACATACATAAGTAGCCGCATAGGAGGCACTATAATACTTTCAGGCAAAAGTATAAACACAGCCTTTATAATCAATATCACATTGTTTTTACAATTCAGATACATGTCACTCGAACATGGCACTCTTCGAGCACTGAGCCTCTATTAAGCGGGCACCTTCTAGGACTTCTTTAAAGTAGTGCTCGACCGGGTCCTGGCCTCCCACCGGACCCCGGGTTGCAATAGCGGTGGCCTCCATCCCTGCCCAGTATGTCTTAACACGGGCGAGAGCCATCCGTGTACCCTCTATGCACGCCAATCTCTTCACAGCACTGATATGCATCACAACACCAAGGAATTGTTGCACTAAACCAAAATAACTGTCCGGTCTTGGTCCCTTCGGCCAAAGATGATCCACGACAGACCTCATGGCAAGCCTGGATAACCTATGGAGCTCGGCCCATTCGGCCATTTGCTCGTTTAATAGTAGCAGATGCTTTCGGGCACTGAATTGCGACCAGAACAACCGTTCTACCTCATGATCTTTCTGATCTTTGAAGTATTCAGTCACATCAGCAGCACTCTTGGCCAAGTCCAAGTACGCATCCTCAGCACTCCATAATTGATCCAGAGGGGAATACTTCGGATCTCTAAACTTCGTCCGCAACAGAAAGGGCTTCCCAGCCGTGATACCTCCGGCTTGACGAAGCTCCTCCTTTGTCGCTTTGATCTCAGAGCGAGTCTCCTTAGCTGCTTCCAAGGCCTTCTTCAGGTCAGCCGCTTTCGCTTGGTTTTCCTTTTCAAGGAGCTCATATCGGTCGGCGGCATCCTTCAGCTCAATAGCCATCTTGGCTATTTTATCCTCGCTCTGGCAATGAGCGGCCTGTTCGGCTTTTAACTCCTTAGACGCCTTTAGGGCTGCTGCGTCACTTCTCCTAGCTTGCTCCTTAGCTCGGGTAAGCTCCGCCCGAAGGGTCTCCATGGCAGCAGCTCCATCTGCAGTCACAGCATATTATAAATACTAGCATCATGCTCCTCTTAATAATTGCTGACAAGCCGAAAATACATACCCTGGGCCTCGTCAAGCCGCTTGTTCACAAGCGCGATATCGGCATCCACCACATCAAGATGCCGCTTTAGTTCGGCAAAATTAGCAGTCCGGTCAGCCACCGGACCCTCAGCCGCCTGCACATAAAAGCAGTGCGGTTATTACCTAGGATTTCGATCCTCTGGATGGCAACCAGAGTCTCAGGGGCTACTATCTACACAGAGCACACCTAGCATGTGCGGTACAGCTGAAAATATACATATTACTTTGTGTACCTCAAAGGCTTTGAGCAGGCTTGTAAAAGCTTCATCCAACCCGCTTTTGGCGGATGAAATCCTCTCAAACACCGTACCCATTAAGGTACGATGTGCCTCTGGGATAGCCGCTTGCTCCAGAAGACCCGTCAGTGTTTCCGGCTGCATGCCGAGCAACCCTGGACTCTTCCTATTGCTCTCCTTGGGAGCTGAATGTTCTGGGCTTTGGGCGGCCGTAGTGTTAACTTCTGGCCTTGGCGGATCATAAGAAATCCTCCGTGACGACACCTCGGGGTCGTCTGCCCCATGGGGCGGAGAGGCAGGAGGAATTCGCTCTCCATCATCTCCGGAAGAAGATTCCCCGAAGACGAGCTCTGTTGAGAAGGGCTATGAGCCGGACTGCAAGAGATAGGTCTCGGTTATTATTCTGAGAGATAAAATAGGATATATTTACCAAAGTACTTTTGATTCACTTACAGCTCAGTGGAGGGCTGGCCCTCTTGCGGGCACTATGCAGTGAGGACACCCTCCGGGGCAGGGCCCCCTGGCAAAGGTTTCCTCCCTCGTTTGGAAACCTTCGTCTCCAATTCTTCAGAGGCGGCCCTTTTCTTCTCGTGAGAGGAGGGGATTTTAGGTTCGCCTCCTAGATTATCCTCCTTCTTGGAGACATCAATTCCCCTGGTCTGGATGTATAATGTATGAAGCCCGCTCTTGGCTTCTCTACCCCTCCCCTCATCTTCTCCTAATGGCACCTGATATGGTGCGCGCTGAAGCATCCTGGTTAATAAGGGATCCGGCGTGCCTTCGGGAAGAGGGGCTGAACACCTGATCCTCTCCGCCTTTCTTAGCCAGTCCTGGCCAAGGGTATTTTTCAGAATAATGTTATGATGAACATAAACAGCGTGTTCGGTTGTGGAGTTACTTACTTGGGTATCCGGACGATTGCAGTCCAGGCCCGCATCCTCGATGGTGTTCGGACACTTTATTCGTGATCCAAAGAATAACCGATACATCCCTTCGAGCGTCATGCCGAAGAAGTGTTGAATAGTTCACGGTCCTTCTGGGTTGAGCTCCCACATTCGGAGAGGTTGACGTTTGCATGGTAGGATCCGAGGGACTAGCATTACTTGAATTATTTTGACGAGGCTGACATCCCTCTTGAGAAGATCCCGAATGCGGCTTTGCAATGTCGGTACGTCATTAGCAGGCCCCCAGTTCAGTCCCTTGTTGACCCATGACGCCAGTTGAGGCGGAGGGCCCGAGCGGAAGGCAGGGGCAGCCGCCCACTTTGTGCCTCGGGGAGCCGTGATGTAGAACCACTCCCGTTGCCATAAGTCGGACACCTCCAGGAAGGAACCCTTGGGCCATGGGGCATCGACGCCTTTTCTTATTATAGCACCTCCGCACTCCGCGTTTCGCCCATCAATCATCTTCGGCTTCACATTGAAGGTCTTAAGCCACAGGCCGAAGTGTGGGGTGACGTGGAGGAAGGCTTCACACACGACAATTAACAAAGAGATGTGAAGGATGGAATCTAGAGCCAGATCATGGAAATCTAGCCCGTAATAGAACATTAGCCCCCTAACAAAGGGATCAAGACTAAAGCCTAGCCGTCGGAGGAAGTGTGAAACAAATACGACACTCTCGTTGGTGTTGGGAGTGGGTATGACCTGCGCTTGAGCAGGCAACCTATGCAGGATGTTGGCGGTCAGATACCTGACCTCCCTAAGCTTCTTGATGTCCTCCTCTGCCATCCACCGGCCTTGAAGATTGGATCCGGACATGATTGAAGGTCCGAAGCTCTTAAGCCTGAGCCGTGGGTGTTGGAACTCGAGGTGGGGGTAGGGGAGGATCGAGCAAGGGTGTGAAAAGATAAAGACCTTGGCCCCTTAATAAAGGAGGTGAATATCAAGCGTCCCCCGCGTGACCGTTTGGAACTTTCCTAAAATCAAGGAGTCATATTAACAAACATGGTTGGGTTACCCATGCCCGTATTGATGAGAATCCTGCAATAAGGGGACATGATCTCTGCTTCAACAGGACGTGCCAAGGAAACCGCCTCGCAATATGTGCAGTAGCTGGTTGTGAAAAACGGTTCGAATAATGACCGGGCCATGGCGTGATGTGACGCTATGAAAAGTTGTCAGCAGACAAGATTTGTGAAATATTGTTCTCTCTACGGTGGTATGTGGAATTTGTTTTGCAGAGCCGGACGCGATTCTCGTGTTCAAAATCTTCTATGGAGTATTCGGAGAAGGAACCCGCCTTGCAATGCCGAAGACAATCTGCGTGCCGGACTAATCATCATTGAAGCCTGGTTCAGGGGCTACTGAGGGAGTCCGGGATTAAGGCGTCCACGGACAGTCAAACTATATACTTTGGCCGGACTGTTGGACTATGAAGATACAAGATTGAAGACTTCGTCTCATGTTCGGATGGGACTCTCCTTTGCGTGGAAGGCAAGCTTGGCAATCCGGATATGTAGATCCCCTTCTCTGTAACCGACTCTGTGTAACCCTAGCCCCCTCCGGTGTCTATATAAACCGGAGGGTTTAGTCCGTAGGACGAGAACAACAATCATAATCATAGGCTAGCTTCTAGGGTTTAGCCTCTATGATCTCGTGGTAGATCAACTATTGTAATACTCATATCATCAAGATCAATCAAGCAGGAAGTAGGGTATTACCTCCATCGAGAGGGCCCGAACCTGGGTAAACATCGTGTCCCCAGCCTCCTGTTACCATTAGCCTTAGACGCATAGTTCGGGACCCCCTACCCGAGATCCGCCGGTTTTGACACCGACAGCAAGCCATTCGTCCTGGATACTGTGTTTGAAAGCCGCTAAGGCTTCGGCATCCGGACAGTCAATGATTTGGTTCTTCTTGGTGAGAAATCTGTTCCAAAGCTTACGGGTTGACTCTTCGGGCTGTTGGACTATGTGACTTAAATCGTCTACATCCGGAGGTCGAACATATGTCCCTTGAAAATTAGCCCTGAAAACGTCCTCGAGTTCCTCCCAACTTCCAATGGAATTTTCGGGGAGGCTTTTCAACCAGTGCCAAGCTGGTCCTTTCAACTTGAGGGGTAGGTATTTGATGGCGTGGAGATCGTCTCCGCGAGCCATGTGGATGTGAAGAATAAAGTCCTCAATCCAGACTGCAGGGTCTGTTGTTCTGTCATATGCCTCGATGTTCATGGGTTTGAACCCCTCTAGAAATTCATGGTCCAGCACCTCACGGTGAAGCACAGGGGGTGTGCGGTGCCCCTGTATCTGGATGTGTCGTGGCATGGGTCTGACGGTTGTAGTGTTCGATGTTGATTCTGAGCTGGTAGTTGATTAGTATAGACAGTTTGGTTGTCGTGATCTTGTGTAGGAACACGTTTCCTAGCCCCATAAATGGACCTAACCATACCAGCTCTCTTGTAAAGGTGCTCACGTAGATCGTGTGCTGACTTATCTGCGGCGTCATCAGCCGCTCTGTCTTGGCCACGGGGTGGTCGGTCCGGCCAATCGGCGGTATTGTTTTTCGGCGGGATGGGCTCTACAGCCTCGTCATCGAATTCGGGCAGCAGCTTGCGCTTTGGGTAGCTCTTTGTGTGGCGATCGCCACCATGTTCCTCATTAGTGTCGAGCACTTTGTTCCATCTGTGGTTGAGCGTATCCTCCACGGCCTTAAGCCTTTGCTTCTGCTTCTTCAAGCTCCTCGCGGTGGTGATAAGCCTTCTGTGGAGGTTCTCTTGTTCCAAGTGCTTCTCCGGGATGGTGCGTGCATCGTCGTCCGGACTGTTCTCCTCTCCGGAGACAGGTTTATAAGTTTTGTCTTCAGCATCGCCATGATCGGACTACGGCCCCGGACTATGTTCGCCGTCCCCTGGCTCATCCTGCTCTATCGCTGGGTCTACGGGGTCATCATTATCCTTAGAGTCATCCGGGGTATTATTCTTTCTTGTGCCGTTATTGCTGTTTTTGTTGTGGTGGGCTTTGGAGCGTCCGCTGACGTCGGCGCTTTGTTTGCTTTTCGAGGGGATTATCCTCCGTTGCATCATCGTCATTGCTTTCTTTAGGTGTGTCCACCATATATATATATATATATATATATATATATATATATATATATATATATATCATATGATGAGGTGGATGTCCAGTGCCCTGTGGGCGGTGGTTCCTGTTCTTCTCCAGCATCGTTATCCATACCGTTGATGTCTTCGGAGTCGAAATCGAGCGTGTCGGTTAAGTCGTCGACAGTGGCTATTAAGTGGGTGGTGGGTGGGTAATGAATTTCTTCATTGTCCGCTTCCCCCTCGAGCCGGACATAGTTCGGCCAAGAGTCTCCAGATAGGGAGAGAGATTTTAATGAGCTTAGCACGTCGCCCAAGGGCGACTGCTAAAAGATATCCGCGGAGCTAAACTCCATTATCGGTGCCCAGTCAGATTCGATGGGCACAGATGTGCGCGGTTTGGAGCATGTGGCCGGAGACGAGTCTGAGGGTCCGATGATGCAGACCTCATTGGAGGCAAAGTCTGTGTTTAGATTTATCGCCGCTAAGTGCGCGGTCTCCACGGCGGGGTCCATCCACCCGTCCTCGAATGGCACAATCTGCTCCGGATTTAGAGCTGGGGCAGCTGCAGGTGTGATTTCCTGGACACAGTCCGATGGTAGATCTAGGTCATGCTCATCGTGACCGTAAGGCACACCTGTCATGGGCTTGAATCCGTCGAAGATCAAGTCTCCGCGGATGTCGGCAGTTTAGTTCAGGCTTCCAAACCTAACCTGATGGCCAGGGGCATAGCTATCGATCTGCTCCAGATGGCCAAGTGAGTTGACCCGCAGTGCGAAGCCGCGGAATACGAAAATCTGTACGGGAAGGAAAACCTCACCCAGGATCGCATCGTTGTGGATGATTAAAGGAGCCATCTAGCCTTACCATGACGGCACAGTGGAACTCTCAATGAAAGCACCCATGTCAGTGTCAAAACCGGCGGATCTCGGCTAGGGGTCCCGAACTATGCGTCTAAGGCTAATGGTAACAGGAGGCAGGGGACACAATGTTTACCCAGGTTCGGGCCCTCTCTATGGAGGTAATGCCCTACTTCCTGCTTGATTGATCTTGATGATATGAGTATTACAAGAGTTGATCTACCACGAGATCGTAGAGGCTAAACCCTAGAAGCTAGCCTATGATTATGATTGTTCTGGTCCTACGGACTAAACCCTCCGGTTTATATAGACATCGGAGGGGGTTAGGGTTACACAGAGTCAGTTACAGAGAAGGAAAACTAAATATCCGAATTGCCAAGCTTGCCTTCCACGCAAAGGAGAGTCCCACCCGGACACGGGAAAAAGTCTTCAATCTTGTATCTTCATAGTCCAACAATCCGGCATAAGCATAGAGTCCGGCTGTCCGAGGACCCCCTAATCTAGGACTCCCATAGTAGGCGCACCCCCCACCCTCATGGGCCCCTCGTAGCTCCACCGACGTACTTCTTTCGCCTATATATACTCTTATACCCTAAAAACACCAGGGGGCACGAAACCACTTTTCACCGCCGGAACCTTGTGTACCCGTGAGATTCCATCTTGGGGCCTTTTTCGGCGATCTCTCGGAGCAGGAATCGATCACGGAGGGCTTCTACATCAACGCCATTGCCTCTCCGATGAAGCATGAGTAGTTTAACACAGACCTTCGGGTCCATAGTTATTAGCTAGATGGCTTCTTCTCTCTCTTTGATTCTCAATACAAAGTTCTCCTCGATGTTCTTGGAGATCTATTCAATGTAATATTCTTTTGCGGTGTGTTTGCCGAGATCCGATGAATCTTGGATTTATGAACAAGATTATCTATGAATATTATTTGGTTCTTCTCTGAATTCTTATATGCATGATTTGATATCTTTGCAAGTCTCTTCAAATTATCGGTTTAGTTTGACTTACTAGATTGATATTTCTTGCCATGGGAGAAGTGCTTAGCTTTGGGTTCAATCTTGCGGTGTCCTTTCCTAGTGACAGTATGGGTAGCAAGGCACGTATTGTATTGTTGCCATCGAGGATCAAAATATGGGGTTTATATCATATTGCTTGAGTTTATCCCTCTACATCATGTCATCTTGCTTAATGCATTACTCCGTCCTTATGAACTTAATACTCTAGATGCATGCTAGATAGCGGTCGATGTGTGGAGTAATAGTAGTAGATGCAGGCAGGAGTCGGTCTACTTGACACGGACGTGATGCCTATGTTCATGATCATTGCCTTAGATGTCTTCATAATTATGCGATTTTCTATCAATTGCTCGGCAGTAATTTGTTCACCCACCATAATACATGCTATCTCGAGAGAAGCCACTAGTGAAACCTATGGCCCCCGAGTCTCTTTTACATTATATTGCATCTCTTTTTCATATTGTTGAATCTCGTTTACTATTTTGCAATCTTTATTTTCCAATCTATACAACAAAAATACCAAAAATATAATATTTACTTTATTATCTCTATTAGATCTCACTTTTGCGAGTGACCGTGAAGGGATTGACAACGCCTTTATCGCGTTGGTTGCAAGGTTCTTTATTGTTTGTGCAGGTATTCGGTGACTTGTGCGCTGTCTCCTATTGGATTGATACATTGGTTCTCAAAACTGAGGGAAATACTTACGCTACTTTGCTGCATCACCCTTTCCTCTTAAAGGGAAAACCAACGCAAGCTCAAGAGGTAGAACTCGGCCACCGCCTGTTCGGCGGCCAATTTCTTGGTGGACGCCTCAGTCTCGGCTTTTTAGGGCCTCCTTCAAGCCCTCAACCTCAGCGGCAGTAGCTGAAATATCCGCACATTGAATGATCAGCATACAGTCTGGTGTATAAGTACCCGGCAACGAGCGATCACACACATTAACGAAAGGCTTACCTTGCGCCTCATCAAGACGTTTGTTGACAAGGTCAAGCTCCCCATTGAAGCGCTCAAGCTTTTGGTCCATCTCCTTTAGCGCCACGGCATTAGGAGCCGCAGCCAAGGAAGATGTGTGTGTCACAAAACAAAAGTCATCAACATTATTGATCGGCCTACAGAGTTTGATCCTCTGCAAGCTTCTCCGAAGTCGTTGCATAGTCTCAGGGGCTGCTATGTACATGACCTATCCAAACTAAAGATTACAACCACTTTACATGATAAGAGCATTACTCGACTTACCTCAAAGCTTGTCAGCAGGCCTTGAGCAACGTCATTCAGTCTGGAATGAATGAACCGAACACCCTGTATAACCACACCCATAAGAGTACAGTGCTCGTCGATGACGGCAAAGTTGCTCACCAACTTCGCCAGCGTGTCCGGCCAACCTGCCGCCGCGCAATTAGAGGTGTTTGGCACGGACGTCGGGCCCTCGGTACCTTCCCCACCAAAAGGAGGGATTGGCTCCTTCAAGGGCCTCGGGGCTCGAGAGCCAGATGCTATAGGGGTTCGGCTGATATGGATCCCTTCCCCATGTTAGCCAGGAGGGATACATCCCCTTGATCTTTAATGACCGAGGCTTCGGCCTCGGCCATGGTGGCGTTGACCTCCTCACCTGAGTTCGGAGGAGGAGGGGTCTTTCGCGATAGCACCTCCCAACTTGTTTGGGGATTAGAGGAGGTGCAGAACAGGAGCCAATGTCCGCCAGTTTCGCAGGCGGGGCCTCCCCCTCCGAGGTTTCCTCAGTAGGCTAGCCACGTGGAGGGCTGCACCACCAAAAAACAATCAATCTACGTTCAACCAGGGACTACTAAAGAATCATGCAATTGAAAATGTCGCGAGGTGTACCTAGTCGCAGGGGGCTTGACCCTGGGTTCCCTCAGAACCTTTTCGGATGCTTCATACTCCTCGTCGGAGTCCGAGCTGTCGGACAGGACCAGCTTAGGTCGGCACTGTCTCTTTGGGTCCTGAGAAGGTTGAACCTCCTCGATGTCACTGGATGCCGCCCTCTTCTTAGAGTGTGAGGAGGCGCTTTCCTCCTCGTCCTCATCCTCGTCCCCCTCCGGTGTGGATAGGGCCGATGTGTCTCAGGACTGGCTGTCCAGATGAGCTCTGTGATGGAGGCCCTCCCTGGCCTCCAGTACCTCCATCTTCTTGCCCTTCTTGTCGGGCACCTTGTAAGGCACCATGACTAACAACTTCTCTAGTTGTTCAAATCGGGGCCCTTCTGGCAGCGGCGCTGGGCCACTGATCTTCTCGGCCTTGGTGAGCCAGCCCTGCAAAATCCACATAAAGGGGTTCAAATCAAATCGTATGGTGCGAATATTTGTACTCATGCTAAGACAAATACCGCTCACCTTCTTCGGAGGGTTCGCAGCGTCGAGGACGATGTCCTCCCCCTTAACCGGTCACTCCTTCTACAGCTTAAATAGCAGACCCCACACTTTCTTGTGGGTCGTGCCGAAGAGATGTTGCATGATGGCCGGATCTTCGGGGTTATGCTCCCACATTGTCTTGGCCCTCTCCTGATAGGGTAGGAGTCGACGCTTGAGCATGATCTGGATCATGTTAATCAGCTTCGTGCCGGTCCCCATTATGTTGACGACGCGCTTTTGCAGCACCTTCAAGTCGTTAGCAAACCCCCGGTCTAGGCTCTTCGTGGTCCATGAGGCCAGCCTGGTAGTGGGTTCGTATCTGAATGCGGGAGCTACCACCCAGGTGGCTCCCCTTGGCTTGGTGATGTAGAACCATTCTTTTTGCCACACCTTAATGGTGTCGATAAACTTGCCCTCCAGCCATGGCATCCATGTCAGTTTGCTGATCATGGTCCCGCCGCAGTGCGTATGTTCGCCGCCAACCACCTTAGGCTTGACGTTGAACACCTTTAGCCATAGGCCGATGTGTGGTCGGACTCGGAGGAGAGCCTCGTAGAAGATAATGAAGGACGATATGTGGAGGAGGGAGTTGGGGGCTAGATCGTGAAAGTCTATCCCGTCAAAGAACATCAACCCCCTCACAAAGGGGTGCAGGGGAAATCCAAGCCCCCTAAGGAAATGGGGGAGGAATACAACCCTTTCGCCCGGCCTGGGCATGGGGACGATCTGGCCTACTTCAGGGGCCCGATGAGAGACGTCGACCGACAAGTAGCTGGCCTGCTTCCGCTTCAGGATGTTGCTATCAGTGACAATGGAGGCGTCCCACTTCCCGTTTGCGCCGGATCCGGCCATGGCTGACAGATACGGGATGGGATTTGCTATGGAAGCAGAGAAAAGGGGCGCTAGAGGTCTGAAGATGTGCGTGAGCGTAAGGTGGAGGAAGGCGTGGGATGCTGACAGTTGTAGCTCCCCCTTTCACTACAAAAAAAATACACTTCTGTGATGATACGTGTTTGTCAAAGTAGGTCGCGTTTTTTGTCATGCATGTACATCCATGACAAATTTATGACAGAATCAAGATAGTCATACATGTGCTGTCGTAGAAGTGTTCCATGACATTACCAAAATTATCATCACGGAAGTGTCCACTTCCATGACGATAAATCGCGTGTCACAGAAGTGCTTTCGTCAAGGGTGACCGACACGTGGCATCCACCGTAACGGAATGCAGTTAAGCTATCGGGTCGGGTTTTGGATCCGATAACCCGTTAACAGCCCCAACCAATGGGAAATTTCCACGTGTAAAATTCTGATTGGCCGAAGGGAACACCTGTCAGCTCGTCAGTGGGCCAGATGTCGCCCGTCCATTGGAGGAGACATGCCTATGGTACGTTGACACGTGGCTGGGCCCAACAGAGGCCCATATAGGTTAAAAAGGCCGACCCAGTCAAAGGCCCGTAGAACTTAATCAGGTACTAGTGGGCCAGCCCAATAATGGCCTGCTTAATAAAGGCCCATTTACAGCCCGAAACCAGATCTGGCCCATTAATTGTTCGCCCAATATTTGGGCCCATTTACGGCCCGAAGCCACATCTGGCCCGTTAATTATTCGCCCAATATTTGGGCCCATTTGCGGCCCGAAGCCAGATCTGGCCCGTTAATTGTTCGCCCAATATTTGGGCCCATTTGCGGCCCGAAGCCAGATCTGGCCCGTTAATTGTTTGCCGAATATTCGGGCCCAACTACAGCCCAGTGACTTTCGGCCTGTTAGAGGCCTGATGTAGACATGGGCCCATTTCAGCTCGGTGTGACTTTCGGCCTGGGAATGGCCTGTGCTGCCCATGGGCCATATATGGTCCGACGGGACATCGGGCCCACTAACGGCCCGTGCTAAAGGTGGCAAAAGTTAAGCCCAACGTGACTTTGGGCCTATTAAAGGCCTGTCACGTAATTCGGCCCGTTGATGCCTGTACTAAGCTTTCGGTCTCTTAAAGGCCCATTATATTAGTGGGCCAACTAAGACCCGAGATATGTTTCGGCCTGGTAACGGCCCGTGAGCTAACTGGGCCCATAACGGCTCGGTCTACATTTTGGCCTGCTGAAGGCCCGTCGACGACTAGTGAAAATTGAGGCCCAACATGCATTTTGGCCTGCTAAAGGCCCGTGGTTTCATCCGGCCGTAACAGGCCAGTACAATATTCAGCCTGTTAATGGCCCAACACTACCTCGGCCGAACTAAGCGCTGGGTCAACAAAAGGCCCAACTAAAATATAGGCCGGTGTAAGTTTGGGCCTGGCGCAATGTGTGAAGGCCCCAATCATTTGGGCCCAAGAAAGACGCAGGCCGGCCGAATTGTGGCCCGCTAAAAACCTGGCCCGTTATTGAATGTTTCGGCCCGATCGACTACATCTATTTTTTTCAGATAGCGAATGATGGTAGTAACTAGTAGGAATTAAGAACAAACCTACTCTACACAATAAAGAAATTATGGCATAGTAACTAAGAATAAACCTACACTATACAATAAAGGATTTAAGGTATATTACATCCACTGGGCATCGAAGTTCGCCACCAGTGATCATAAAGCGCAACGAAGAAGCAGATTACAAAAACTGGGCACCATTGCAGCGTAACAAAATAATACTAAACCGAGACCACTTCCAAGACAGTCCAAGAAAGGTTAGCCTTGCGGGGGAACTGCTGCGCAAGCTGCTGAGCAAGGCTATGAGAACGGCCTAGCATGTCGGTCATAGCTTCCAGGTGTAGCTGTTTAGCGATGAGGTTCTCATTGGTGTTCTCCGCAATCTTTCTTAGAGAAAGGACTTCAAGTCGAAGATGGGTTGCAGAATGCCTTTCTGCTAGAACTTGGGACTGAAGAAGTCGAACTGATTCAGACAACGAATTCTGTGAGCTTGTCTGACTGTTAGTCTCAAGTAACTTGAACACTGCATCAAGACAAGACTTTGGGGTTGTCTCGCTATCTTCAAGATGTTTTGCCTTCTTTGCTGCAATATATGTTGGGTTTGTCTCACAGCCTTCAGCAGACTTGTGCATGCCATCAGGCATATCACCCTGAAACAAAGCAGAGAGATGACAGGTTTTGCACGTGCATAAACAAAGATGATAATTGTTCTGTCAATTCTATCCAATTTCAAATTAGAAAATAAAGAGTAAGTTCAAAATATCAATAGCATAATTTGGGACTGTTCATAATGCGGGGAGCTTCACCACACTATTGGATTACCATGTCAACATAACAAGCATAGATGAAGGGCAAAGAAAATCATTGTATCTATTTTGGATAATGTGCATGGCATGTAGTTCATATCATCAGCCACATCAGTAAGATAAAACAGGAGATGACAAGGTGCAAACGTGGGCTGCTTCACCACATACTGGATTATAGATCCACAAAACCAAGCATACATATAGGGAATATTAAGTAATGTGCATGGTATGAATATGAAATTTGGTTTTACAAGTAAAACTTAGAACTTACGGTTCTTACGAACATGCATTTCGGTAGAAACAACAAACTAAACAGCAGTAAATGATAGGGAGTATGAGCAAATTAAATAGCACTTGAGGATAAGGCTTTAGAAGGACTGACTTACATTAACAGTTAACACCGGCTTTATAATGCCCTTCTCCATGTCAAGGGAAGGATAACTCAAGAATTTCAGCACAGAATCTTCTTCATAAACATTGCCTGTACTCCACATTTTGTAGAGAGTAATTATATATATGATAATACTGGAAGGGATAGAGGATAATGAAGATAAGATGCAAATTGATGCTACATAATCACCTACCAATCCCTGGAAGTACAAGCATTACAGGACAAAATGTACTGACAAGAGCAATGGGCTACACTTCTACACTGGCATTGTCTGTGTATTCTACTTGTTGGTAAGATTAAATATAGATCTGATCTTTTTTAGTAAATGGTGGGCGAGGGAGATAAGATGCAGAATGCTACAAAATGAACCAATCCCTCTTCCCATAATACAAGAGTGTTTTGAACACTGGTGTACTGTACAAAATGTTCTTATATTATGGGACGGAGGGAGTAGCTATTAATGTAAGTACAGTGATAGACCACGTTCAGTCCTTACAAAAGGACTGCAGAGCTAAACCTCTTCAAAAGCATTGGGTTGATTCTAAATTTGTGTAAGAGTCCATACGGATCTTATAATGTCCACCAAATGGGCGATTACGAGGCTAACATGTGTAGTGATGCTACATAATCAAACAGCTATGAAAGTAAGTATGGTCATATAGGGCAAGAGGTACTCACGAGAGCAATGCAGTGTGTAGTATAGTTGCGAGATTTTGTGGTCCCTTGAGAATGAATGTTCTTCTGCTAACAGTTTTCGTACAAGTGAGACATTAAGGCAAATGCAGAAATATAGTTCAAATTGTGATGTGATATCATAGACAGTACCTTACGCTGCAGCCGAGACCAATGTGTAACAAGATTATTCCAGTCATCGTCAGATAAATGTAGCACCGGAGACTTTACAGAAATTTCGTTCAGAGGCTTGCCATCAAAGTGCGCTTGCCTCAGGTAGGAACGATACTTCATCAACGAGTGCTTGAAAAGCGCAACCAACTCTTGCTCGTCATCACAATCCAGTTTGCTCCTCGCCTATTTAAAAGAATGAAATCTTGTATCTTCTGTCAGCAGAAACATATGCAGTAATGACCATGAATAACATTAGTACATTACATACGCGTAAGTTGCGGAGGAAGACTGGAAATTGTTCTGTGTCTGCAGTATAATCTTTCCATGAAGGAAAGATGCGCACAAAGTTCCTGACAACAACATAAGCTTCGTCTTCTAAACTAGGAAGAAATGGAACAGGGGTCCTATTTGCTGCAATTGGGGCTCTCTCTGGTTCGAAAAGAGATTTGGCAACTGGATTTGGTGTACTCTTTGCTGGAATGGGGGTTTTGCGTCGTACAGCTGGTGCTATGTCAACTGGCATAATCATATTGTTTGCTGTAGTTGGGGTCTGCTGAGTTGGGGCATCAGAAATGACCAGTGTAGTAGGGCTAGAGTCTGCTAGAGTTGGGGTATTTTGTGGGTCAGGTGATATTGCAACTACACCTAATGGGCTATTTGATTTATCAGGTGCCACTACCTTTTCCAAATACTTTGCTTGTGCTCCTCCATGATCAGCAATTGCCCTCTTCCTTTTGAACGTCTGATACACAAGAACAACATTTGAATGGATAAATATGGTATGATGACAGATGGAATATGTACTGAAAATGGATAGGCAGGGCGTATTCACATACACGATGTGTAAACTAAGCTAATGGCAGTTCAACAAAGTAGAAGCAATGCAAAGCATCAGTTGCAAGATATGTGCAAGCAATGTAACCTTGGAAAGTTAGAGCAAGTACCTTAATGGGTGAATAAGATAGGGCATCTTCCTCTAACTCCTCCACTAGGGAGCTACATTGACTTAGGTCTCCCTCTAGCTCAGAATCACTGTTAGGATCATATTCTGAGCATGAATCTATAGGTGGAGAGCGTTTGCATTGCATTGCATTGCATCCAGACTTGATTTCAGTCCCTTAATGCCAAGTTTGAAAGCCATGGCATTGTTCTGCTTTATTCTTTTCATGCATGCAAGCTCATAATCATTATGATGCTGTTCAGAATCTGAGATTCATGAAAACATAAAAAGTAGTCAGATTATCTATGGAATGCATTGCGGATTCAACTCGGAGAGTGTCTCCCTATAAACCCCTGCATATGCAAAGTTCACCTCCCCAACCGTGCGGACTAGACCACACATAGAAATACAAACCCCTTATGTCTCTATAACAGGCAGGCACACATTTCAAAACTGAAGTAGGAACATTAGAATCATATGAAATTCGTATTTGAACAAATAAACTAAGCAATTATGAGTGGCGTAATGTTTAGCTTCAAGGGTGGAGTGTTGGTAGTGCGACACAAAGCAAGTAGGCAGATTGCATTCCATGTAAAAGATCGAAACCTATGTCAAAGCTGGAAATGACACTTTCTTTCTATACAATGCAGTGTTCGTTACCCACACATGATGGAAGAGATCACATAGAGAAATACTATTCACTCAGGTCTATGGTTCCAGTATTTAGAAACAGGGTGGTCCACCCTAAAAGAATATTGACAACAAATATGACAAGGCAAGCATAGATGTAGTGAATCAATCATTTACTTGTGAGCTTACTAGGACAAGTATGTAGAATTGTAACTGCAGTAAGAGACCGTCCAAAATCTGAATGAAGAAGTTTGTCTAGCACTTATTGTTGGCAACTAATCGATGTGAATAATTGGATATTATCTCGAATGAGTAAGAAAGACAAGTAAAATTGTCAACAAACCTGGCTTGCAGTAGTAATCTGGGTCAATGTCACTACGACCAACAATCCAAAATGACTAGTTTCTGTTCCGAGGGCCGGAATTTTGAAAACCCTGTGAACTTTAGAGGTACTAAAGATTACCGAAATACATCTGAACCATTAAGTGTAGGTGGCACTGAGCACACAACAAACCCTAATGACAGTCCTGCCTAATGAGTAATGAATCAATTAGAAAATGGGTGATGAGGAGTGGCTGCTGAGTGTTGAGGACGTATCTCAGGATAAATCAGGTTGGCTTGGTGGGTGCTGCACGCCTGAGCCCTGAACGGACTGGGAAGGTAGGCACGGCGGCGCGCCCGAGCAGCGGTGACGCTGTTGGGCGAGCGGCTCCTGGCCTCCTGTTAGTCCGGCGTCTCCTCCCAGAGTCATGCCGTCCGGGGACGGCAAGTCGCCGGCGAGGCAGGCGGCTGGGGGCGAGTAGAGATCGGAAGCGCGCAGCAGAACAGAGGGGTATCGGGTCCTGGGACGACCCAAAATCCCAGGGTGGGCCGGCCCACCGTGGGCACCCTGTCGAGGTACACACCCGAGCGGCGAACATGCATTTTCGAAACTAATTTAGGAACATTTAGCTGACCAATTAAACAACTCTGTTTTAATAATATTAGATTCGTATTTGAACATCTAAGCTTGTTTAGCTTGATGCGTGGAGCAGTGTTATTATGACACGAAGCACGTATTCTGATCGTATAGTGATCATAAAAGGGGGAAACTCTAAGCATATTTTTTTAGCAAAAGAGGGTTTTCCCTCCGATTTCTATTAAAGAAACCACCGCGGAACCAACATGATCAATTAAACCCTAAGCATGATCAATTAAACCGTATTATGGTTGTGCCATGGCAGATTTGAAGCTGCAAACCGGAGAAATGATATTTAGCATCCATTGTTTGCTTCGAACTAAGAACTAAATTCTAAGAGCTGAAAAGAAAGTAGAGTAACCAAGTTAAGATCTATTTTCTGGTTGAGATCAAAAGGTTGAGGAGATATGAAGTACCACCTCTCTTGCGGCACCGTGTAGGCATCGGGGGTGCGATGGCTGTCGGTGGCGTTGAAGCAGATCTACGATAGTAGACGGGTGCATCGGGGGATAAGTCTCGTTGCGGTGGAAGAGAAGGTTGTGTGAGCGGCCCCGGCAAAGAGGACGACGACGCCGATGAAGCGAGAGGACGCGATGCAAGGCTATTGGTCCGTCGCCGTGGATGAGAAACGTCCATCTCTAGCAGTGGACAACGCGGTCTTGGTAGGTGCTCCGGCATGGTGGAGGACGGTGGCGATGGATGTGGTGGAGGACGGCAGCGATGGATGGGGTGGCGGATGGAGCCTGGTGTGGGGATGGGGTGTTCTAGCACGGACGGTGTATGAATGGGAAAATGGAGGGAGAGGTACGGGGAACCATGTTTTTGGGACGCGCCTATCTGAAATATGGGAAAGTTACGAACTTAGCCCCCGTTTAAAATTTGGACGTCTCGTCGGTTGGGGATAGGACGGTAATCTCGCATCTCGCCAATATTTGCCCAAAGCAATTTCGGGCGAGGAGAGGGTGGTTGGCCCCATGGTTGGCGCCCACGGTGTATGAACGGGGCTGACAGGTAGGGCGGTTGTGTCACGTCTGAGTGAAGTTACAAACCTGCCCCTATTGAAAATATTTGCCTACATCGATTTCGGCCGAGTCGAGTTTGTTTTGCCGCCCACCGTGTATGAATGGGGAATGGAGGGAGAAACAGAGGTCTTTCGGACGAGCTTGAATCAAATGTGTTTTGCCGCCCATGTTTGACACCCACCGTCTCGGAATGGGCTCAAAGGCGGTCGTGTCACGTCTAATTGAAGTTACTAACCTACCCCTATTTAGAGCAGTGGAAATCGGGCCGATGGATTGTCCGTGTAATGGGTAGACAGTAATTTCCATCTCCCTAACACTTGGCTTCGGGCAGCCGACGTGGGAGTGGACATTTTGCAGCTCCTTTTGAATTTTGGGACAATAAGCATCCACGTTTACCCTGGCAACTAAATTCGAATCCATTTTGTATTCCTATATGAATCTTTATAAATCGTTCTATGTGTTTTTATATATCTTCAAAAGGACGACAAGGATGTATTCCACTGTCATATATGAATATGGTTTACAAATGCCGATACTCAAATTCAGAAACTAGTATCCAGTTTAAGGTGAATTCGAATATTTGGAACACTTCATGTCCAACTCAACTGTCACACGCAACATAATGTGTACTCCCATTTAGATATGTACACAAGCGATGTATAAGGATTCAAATACTGAGTCAACCAACCAAGAATGTACAGAACTAACAGACATATAAACACTTATAGAGTATATGGATCAATAATATCAACTAACATACATAAGCCAGGCCGATGTACTTTTTTTGGCTACAACAGCATCTTTTTTTAGCTAGCATCTCGGCCCTTTCCGATGAGTGCCACTTATGGTCCATCTATACTACTACTATTGCCAATGCACATTCAGCCCGATTGGCATATTTGTAGGTCTGGCACAGCAATCCAAATGAAATGTCTCCAAGTCTTATCAATTAATACAAACTTGTGCTCAAATAAAATTACAAACCAAAAAAAATATTACATGATCTCTAAAACAAATGGTTTGATCGATTATATGAACAGACAACACAAAGGTTATTCAACTATGGAAAGAACATTTCACCTATGATTTACCAAGTAGGAATTTAATTTCCTTTTTTCCTTCAGGACCTTAACAATCTGGTCAGTCTCAGCTTGCTTCGTTTTGAAATCCACCAAATATTTAATGGTTGTCTTGAGTACTGCTTGTGATTGTGATGTTTGCTTCCTCAACATGTCAACTTCATCTCTAAGTGCAGAAGCAGAATCTCTTTCTACCACTAGTTTAGCCTATAGAGCATCAGCAGTTGGCAATTCATAATGCACGATTGGGCCGGTGCCACTGATGTGGGATGATGCAACGTCCATGCGGACCTCGCTCTTTGATCTTGGGCTAACCTGTTTTGCCATTAAAGTTCCGATTGGATTCACAAAAGTTGAAGTTAGCAAAACATCTCAACTGGGAGTTATAACAGCAAACCAGTTAAACAAACAAGGAATTAAAGAGTTTCAATTGGATGCTGAAAAGTACTCCCTCCATCCCATAATGTAAGATGTTTTTTAACATTATGCTAGTGTCAAAAAACGTCCTATATTATGGGACAGAGGGAGTAGTTATTAACATCATTGTAACCCGTTGTTGCAGCAGCAAAGCAGTTAAACAAACAAGTAGATATTTAAGTTAAGGCAAACATGTAATTCTTAACAGTAAGTATCAAACACATAGGTAGGCGCAGTCTACAATATGATTAACAAGTTGTGCCATTATGTAATCAGTAGCAAACTAAATTAAGTCAAGTAACGTAATTGAACAATTTTGCAATATGTGGCTAACTAAAATTCCGAGAAGCAGGTAACTGAACTTATGCTAGTTCTTTGTACAGGCACACTGTAACTTCTTTTTCGCTTACAAGGTTGTACAAAGGAGTCCATGGCATCAATTGCTTGGATAAGCAGTCCCAATACTTCTTTCTTCCCACACTGCATGGGTAAGTCGAATAGTTAATCTGGTAAGATGGTGTGTCCTTGATATGTTATATGAGGACGTGTAGTCAGACTAGTTGTAGCCAAACACATCACACTGGCTTTTACTATATATTTCATGCGATTACTTTTGGCATATCGAGATCTAAGCAATCTACAATAGGATGAAAAGACTGGCATCCTTCACATTATTGGCGAACTCAGTTCATAGAAACAAGCAATTCAACCATTATGTGGGTAAATCAAAAGCGCCACTAGAATATTTTTCACTATCCAATCATACACGCAAAAAGGGGCGATGCCACCATAGGGGCTGGTATGGGCGGCCGCCTCAGGTGGCTAGAAAGTGTGCACCTAGTTTGAGTCGTCCAGGTTGGCCCAGGCTAGTTTTGTTCGTCCCAACGCACGAGCAGGCAATGTAAAAAATGAAGAAAAATGTTTCAACTTGGATGGGCCAATAACATAAGTGCAAGGCAGGCCCTATAGCAGGCTCGCGGCCCAAACGAGCGCCTCCCATATCGATCGACGGCAGGAAAAATCCCAATTCATTCGCTCCAGCCTCCAGTCTGGTTTGCTCCTAACCTAGCTGCCACTGGACAGACCGACACAGCACTTCCTCGCGCCCTCGTTGGAGGGCGGTCGCCGGGCTTCAAGCGAACGGAAGGACAAGAAGATGAAGATCCAACCCTGGGTGTAGCCTGCATGGGAGGTAGCGGCGGCAGCACGGGCATGGCATCGAGCTTGCGCAAACGGACAGTCGCAGCTTGCAAGAGTAGCATGCGCAACGAGCAGGTACATCACATCCCTAATTATATCTAATTCAACTCTTCAATTTCTGGCCAATAGTTAAACCTGACGGTGTTGTAAAACTGCTTATATGTAGGGAATCTATGAGAAAATTAAACGAATTTCTACTTATTTTATAACTCCCCCAATCAATATTGCACTGACTGAATCTGATGTATCTAATCAATTTTCCGGTGCAAACATACAAGCTCATGTTGTTCTTGAGCCTGAAGTGTCTAATGAACAGACCGCTAATGAAGGATTTGATGCAAACATTTTACATGCTCCTGGTGATGAACATATAGTGTCTAATGAGGGATCTAATGCAAGCATTTTGCAAGCTCATTGAAGGATTTAGTGTCTAATGATGATCTACTATGTTGAGAGAGACAGAGATTTGCAGGCATGTTGACAAGCAAATTATAGTGCATTTTCATAGCTTGAGGAAACGTCGAGGCCATCTACCAGAAAGTCCCTGTATCATGACAACATAGCATAAATACTTTTCTAATCTGTTGTTTGAAACTATTGGCATACTTGTGCAGGATAGATATATTGATATGCAGTTTGCGCACTGGTTATACGTGCAATTACACTTCGATATTTTCAGCCAGAGAACGAATAATTCAGGCAGGTACAGAGCATGTTTGTAGTCCTTGTACACCATGTTGTATGTTGTGTTTTTTGGTGCTTGCATCATTTAGTGTTTATAATCTGAACTACTTTGGATCATTAGCTGGTTTTCAAAGTGCATGTAGCTTCACATTTCTCAAGTTATGCTGATTTCCGGAGTGCAAGTGCCTTCGTATTTGTTAAGTTAAATGTTCGCCCCTCGTAACTTGAATTCGTGGATCAGCCACTGCACACAAATCATACACAAATGCCAGTATGAATTAAATGAAATGCAGGGACTTACGCTAGCTCATTGTACAGGCTTGCTGCAGCTCTGCTTGCGCTTGGGATGTTCCATGTACAAGTCCATGTTACCACTTGCTTGGATGTGCAGGCCTTGTGCTCCTTGCATCCCCCTCTGCATTTTTGACACGGCGAATGGTTGATCAAATAAGAGGAATCGACCTTGATGTTGTACCGGAGGACAGATACTTACAAGGTTATACGGGTGTGCATGATGTGTACCAGATCCCGTAGCCCCATCATGCTTCGCTAAAAAATGGATTTGCTTGCTTCAGATGATATCTCCAGAAGAAATAAGAGTTAAAGTCAGAGTTGCATAGGTGTGTAAGCTAAGAGAGCAGTGAAAGGATATCCAAACATCGTCGGAACAGTGCACAAGGGAGTGATGTGTGGATACCTAGTTCGGGCCGGCGTTTGGGCATGCTCGCCTGGCTAGAGTGCGGGTCACTTCAGAGCCGTTGAGGATGATGCGCTGGCGTTGGATGGCCGTGCATGGATGCAGATCTTGAGTGGCAGCGGAGTGCTATGATGCGGTGGACGAGACCGTTGGTGAAGCCCCAACGACCTCAGGGGGTGGAGGTGCGACGATGTGCTCGGTGAAGTAGCCCCGGTGAGCTGGGAGACAGCGTCGGTGAAGCGCACCTAATGCGGTGGAACTCGGTGTCTGTGAGGCACGTCGGTTGCGGCGGCCGACATTGTCGGTGGACCACCCGGTGCGGCGGACGAGGGCGTAGATGAGGTAGCTCCGGTGCAGTGGTGAAGCACGACCGTCGTCTTCGTCATCGTCGTCCAGCACAGAGGTGGGGAATGGTGGGGAAATAGACGAGACGAGGGGCGATTCGAGGGATGGCGGCGAATTAGGGATTTGAGCAATCTGGGCGCGGAAAGGGATGGTGGAGAAGAGAGATTTTGCAGGGCTGGAATTGGGGCCGCCAGATATTTCAATTTGAAACATGGAAGCGCGAACTTATATTGTCGTCGTCCTTTTTTGGGGGGGTGGCTGGGTGCTACGCGTCCGTCCGACACACGCGGCCACCCCGACAGGACTACGCTTTGGTGCCTTAAGGCACCTGCCTTTGTGTCCATGACATGTGGGCCCAACAGGTGGTTGGCCCACATGTCAGTCACCCAAGGGCTGTTGCCTTTAAGGCACCAAAGCAGCGTCCACCCCGACACGACCCTGGTCTGCCTGGTGCGCCTACATTTGAGAATGCAAACGAATCTTCTTTCATTTGCAAACAAATCTGTATGTATTACCATGCCCGTGTTTTCCTTGCAATAATTAGTCATTCAAAACGAGATACTCCATCCGTTCACTTTTGTAAGTCGTTTCAGACAACTTAAAATGAACTATTTTGCACATTGTCTGAAATGTCTTCAAGGTCTTATAAAAGTGAACATAGGGAGTAGTATAAATTAATTAATGAGGAGTTATTTGAAAAAAATCAAAACGGTACCCACGCTAACGTGGATTAGAGTGTGTCACATAATTAGTTATTTGAATTAGAGTGTGTGTCACGTAGTTAGTTATTTGAATTAGAGTGTGTGTCACGTAGCGATCTCCAATTCTAACGTGGATTTCGCATTTCACTGTATCCACGCTACTTTTTTAATACAAATTCATATGTATATGATGAACACCATGGTAGTGAGAAAACTTTTGGATGGATTCAAACATATGACCTACAAAATAGCACAACAAATTGAGCCAATGTCAACTTTTCGAAACTTAGTATGGCACGAATTCGAAATAATTACCCGTATGCCTGGTCCTCGGTTCAAATCTTACAATGTACAC